>NW_027463791.1:0-114940 GCF_050947455.1 Rhinoderma darwinii
GTTGTGCTGCATCAATCAATCAATCAATCAATCAATCAATCAATCAATCAATCAATCAATCAATCAATCAGTGGCTGGCTCAGGTGCAGCTCTTTAACTTACCTAAAAGGGAGGGCGGAGAGAAGACAAGGAAGGTGAATGAGGTGTTCCAATGTGAAATGCCGGAAACACAGAAACACAGACGACACACAACAAGAGGTGGCAATCTATTCATTAATTGCATTTAATCAATGAGCTCATTATCACTCATGCATTGTCCAACAGGTGTTGAAATAATGGGATTAAAAGGGGAGATCCCTTCAGAAAGACAGAAACAATAGCAAAGACAAAAAACACTTTTGGAATCTGCTTTTAGTCAACACATAAGGAAAGGGTGCACCGGTCCTGGAAATACTGCAATACCAGGTCAATGCGTGGAGTGGACAGAGCAAGCTCTATTTCCATCTCCCTGTTCTAAAAATCCATTTAATATATGGTCCCCAGATAGGGGACGTATCAGATATTAAACTGATAAGAACAGATACTACACTTGATCTTAGCCAAAAGGCCGAGAAGCGATAACCCGAACGGGCCGCGCGTTGCCCGAGCCTGCCCGATACTGCTGTTCAGCCCTTGCAGCGATTCAGCCTACTTCTAGGCAATTCCATGGGGCCCTGCAGGCTCACACACTCACAGCTACACGGGAGGTGAATAAAGGCCGGAGAGGAAGCCAGACAGGATTTGCTTCTTTTGCTTGCACCACAATGCAGTGCTGAAAGAGGAGGAATCTACATAAAAACGCCTTCCTGGCAACGCCCAAATGCCCTGCTGCCATGCAGATAAACACTGGCAGCGGCAGCAAGTGCATGCCCACAGCCACCCCTTGTTCCTTCACACCTTGTATCAGCTGTAATCCAGTCCAGTCCAGTGCTGCCTGCTGAGCAGCACTGACCAACACTGCCTGGGCCCAGGCTTTTATCTCTGAGGCCCCATTATGATGTCAGAAAGCTGGCTCTGGAATCCTGAGGGCTCCACTATGACACGTGCAAAGTTCCGTCTGAACTTTATATAAGACGGTGAGGCTCAGTCAGTCACTCAGTGTTGCCTGAGAGGGCAACACTGCAACAGCCGGCCGCCAGGCTGTCTTTTTTTTGCACAGCTAGTTGCCTCCAGGAGGCCACAAGAGGGAGACAAGGGACTGCAAAATGGAAAATAGGCATCCACCAACTTTACAGACAACTTCTCCTTGCTCCTACAACCTCCATCCTTGCACAGTTTGTTATTCTTCTAGGTAACATAGTAACAAATCCAAATTGCTGCTCTCTTTGTAGGCAAGCAAGGCTTTGTTGCAACTGCAATTCTTACTTCTTCTTGAAATGTAGGGACGACAGTACATTCCATCACATCCATCTAGTGTACACAGGTAGGTCCATTGTGGCGGGCAGGCGAGTGGGCGGGCTGCTTTATTGGCTGTTTGCTGTTCCCCTACTCCACTCCACTATTTGACTGTTGTGCTGCATCAATCAATCAATCAATCAATCAATCAATCAATCAATCAATCAATCAATCAATCAAGCAATCAATCAGTGGCTGGCTCAGGTGCAGCTCTTTAACTTACCTAAAAGGGAGGGCGGAGAGAAGACAAGGAAGGTGAATGAGGTGTTCCAATGTGAAATGCCGGAAACACAGAAACACAGACGACACACAACAAGAGGTGGCAATCTATTCATTAATTGCATTTAATCAATGAGCTCATTATCACTCATGCATTGTCCAACAGGTGTTGAAATAATGGGATTAAAAGGGGAGATTCCTTCAGAAAGACAGAAACAATAGCAAAGACAAAAAACACTTTTGGAATCTGCTTTTAGTCAACACATAAGGAAAGGGTGCACCGGTCCTGGAAATACTGCAATACCAGGTCAATGCGTGGAGTGGACAGAGCAAGCTCTATTTCCATCTCCCTGTTCTAAAAATCCATTTAATATATGGTCCCCAGATAGGGGACGTATCAGATATTAAACTGATAAGAACAGATACTACACTTGATCTTAGCCAAAAGGCCGAGAAGCGATAACCCGAACGGGCCGCGCGTTGCCCGAGCCTGCCCGATACTGCTGTTCAGCCCTTGCAGCGATTCAGCCTACTTCTAGGCAATTCCATGGGGCCCTGCAGGCTCACACACTCACAGCTACACGGGAGGTGAATAAAGGCCGGAGAGGAAGCCAGACAGGATTTGCTTCTTTTGCTTGCACCACAATGCAGTGCTGAAAGAGGAGTAATCTACATAAAAACGCCTTCCTGGCAACGCCCAAATGCCCTGCTGCCATGCAGATAAACACTGGCAGCGGCAGCAAGTGCATGCCCACAGCCACCCCTTGTTCCTTCACACCTTGTATCAGCTGTAATCCAGTCCAGTCCAGTGCTGCCTGCTGAGCAGCACTGACCAACACTGCCTGGGCCCAGGCTTTTATCTCTGAGGCCCCATTATGATGTCAGAAAGCTGGCTCTGGAATCCTGAGGGCTCCACTATGACACGTGCAAAGTTCCGTCTGAACTTTATATAAGACGGTGAGGCTCAGTCAGTCACTCAGTGTTGCCTGAGAGGGCAACACTGCAACAGCCGGCCGCCAGGCTGTCTTTTTTTTGCACAGCTAGTTGCCTCCAGGAGGCCACAAGAGGGAGACAAGGGACTGCAAAATGGAAAATAGGCATCCACCAACTTTACAGACAACTTCTCCTTGCTCCTACAACCTCCATCCTTGCACAGTTTGTTATTCTTCTAGGTAACATAGTAACAAATCCAAATTGCTGCTCTCTTTGTAGGCAAGCAAGGCTTTGTTGCAACTGCAATTCTTACTTCTTCTTGAAATGTAGGGACGACAGTACATTCCATCACATCCATCTAGTGTACACAGGTAGGTCCATTGTGGCGGGCAGGCGAGCGGGCGGGCTGCTTTATTGGCTGTTTGCTGTTCCCCTACTCCACTCCACTATTTGACTGTTGTGCTGCATCAATCAATCAATCAATCAATCAATCAATCAATCAATCAATCAATCAATCAATCAGTGGCTGGCTCAGGTGCAGCTCTTTAACTTACCTAAAAGGGAGGGCGGAGAGAAGACAAGGAAGGTGAATGAGGTGTTCCAATGTGAAATGCCGGAAACACAGAAACACAGACGACACACAACAAGAGGTGGCAATCTATTCATTAATTGCATTTAATCAATGAGCTCATTATCACTCATGCATTGTCCAACAGGTGTTGAAATAATGGGATTAAAAGGGGAGATCCCTTCAGAAAGACAGAAACAATAGCAAAGACAAAAAACACTTTTGGAATCTGCTTTTAGTCAACACATAAGGAAAGGGTGCACCGGTCCTGGAAATACTGCAATACCAGGTCAATGCGTGGAGTGGACAGAGCAAGCTCTATTTCCATCTCCCTGTTCTAAAAATCCATTTAATATATGGTCCCCAGATAGGGGACGTATCAGATATTAAACTGATAAGAACAGATACTACACTTGATCTTAGCCAAAAGGCCGAGAAGCGATAACCCGAACGGGCCGCGCGTTGCCCGAGCCTGCCCGATACTGCTGTTCAGCCCTTGCAGCGATTCAGCCTACTTCTAGGCAATTCCATGGGGCCCTGCAGGCTCACACACTCACAGCTACACGGGAGGTGAATAAAGGCCGGAGAGGAAGCCAGACAGGATTTGCTTCTTTTGCTTGCACCACAATGCAGTGCTGAAAGAGGAGGAATCTACATAAAAACGCCTTCCTGGCAACGCCCAAATGCCCTGCTGCCATGCAGATAAACACTGGCAGCGGCAGCAAGTGCATGCCCACAGCCACCCCTTGTTCCTTCACACCTTGTATCAGCTGTAATCCAGTCCAGTCCAGTGCTGCCTGCTGAGCAGCACTGACCAACACTGCCTGGGCCCAGGCTTTTATCTCTGAGGCCCCATTATGATGTCAGAAAGCTGGCTCTGGAATCCTGAGGGCTCCACTATGACACGTGCAAAGTTCCGTCTGAACTTTATATAAGACGGTGAGGCTCAGTCAGTCACTCAGTGTTGCCTGAGAGGGCAACACTGCAACAGCCGGCCGCCAGGCTGTCTTTTTTTTGCACAGCTAGTTGCCTCCAGGAGGCCACAAGAGGGAGACAAGGGACTGCAAAATGGAAAATAGGCATCCACCAACTTTACAGACAACTTCTCCTTGCTCCTACAACCTCCATCCTTGCACAGTTTGTTATTCTTCTAGGTAACATAGTAACAAATCCAAATTGCTGCTCTCTTTGTAGGCAAGCAAGGCTTTGTTGCAACTGCAATTCTTACTTCTTCTTGAAATGTAGGGACGACAGTACATTCCATCACATCCATCTAGTGTACACAGGTAGGTCCATTGTGGCGGGCAGGCGAGCGGGCGGGCTGCTTTATTCGCTGTTTGCTGTTCCCCTACTCCACTCCACTATTTGACTGTTGTGCTGCATCAATCAATCAATCAATCAATCAATCAATCAATCAATCAATCAATCAATCAATCAATCAATCAATCAGTGGCTGGCTCAGGTGCAGCTCTTTAACTTACCTAAAAGGGAGGGCGGAGAGAAGACAAGGAAGGTGAATGAGGTGTTCCAATGTGAAATGCCGGAAACACAGAAACACAGACGACACACAACAAGAGGTGGCAATCTATTCATTAATTGCATTTAATCAATGAGCTCATTATCACTCATGCATTGTCCAACAGGTGTTGAAATAATGGGATTAAAAGGGGAGATCCCTTCAGAAAGACAGAAACAATAGCAAAGACAAAAAACACTTTTGGAATCTGCTTTTAGTCAACACATAAGGAAAGGGTGCACCGGTCCTGGAAATACTGCAATACCAGGTCAATGCGTGGAGTGGACAGAGCAAGCTCTATTTCCATCTCCCTGTTCTAAAAATCCATTTAATATATGGTCCCCAGATAGGGGACGTATCAGATATTAAACTGATAAGAACAGATACTACACTTGATCTTAGCCAAAAGGCCGAGAAGCGATAACCCGAACGGGCCGCGCGTTGCCCGAGCCTGCCCGATACTGCTGTTCAGCCCTTGCAGCGATTCAGCCTACTTCTAGGCAATTCCATGGGGCCCTGCAGGCTCACACACTCACAGCTACACGGGAGGTGAATAAAGGCCGGAGAGGAAGCCAGACAGGATTTGCTTCTTTTGCTTGCACCACAATGCAGTGCTGAAAGAGGAGGAATCTACATAAAAACGCCTTCCTGGCAACGCCCAAATGCCCTGCTGCCATGCAGATAAACACTGGCAGCGGCAGCAAGTGCATGCCCACAGCCACCCCTTGTTCCTTCACACCTTGTATCAGCTGTAATCCAGTCCAGTCCAGTGCTGCCTGCTGAGCAGCACTGACCAACACTGCCTGGGCCCAGGCTTTTATCTCTGAGGCCCCATTATGATGTCAGAAAGCTGGCTCTGGAATCCTGAGGGCTCCACTATGACACGTGCAAAGTTCCGTCTGAACTTTATATAAGACGGTGAGGCTCAGTCAGTCACTCAGTGTTGCCTGAGAGGGCAACACTGCAACAGCCGGCCGCCAGGCTGTCTTTTTTTTGCACAGCTAGTTGCCTCCAGGAGGCCACAAGAGGGAGACAAGGGACTGCAAAATGGAAAATAGGCATCCACCAACTTTACAGACAACTTCTCCTTGCTCCTACAACCTCCATCCTTGCACAGTTTGTTATTCTTCTAGGTAACATAGTAACAAATCCAAATTGCTGCTCTCTTTGTAGGCAAGCAAGGCTTTGTTGCAACTGCAATTCTTACTTCTTCTTGAAATGTAGGGACGACAGTACATTCCATCACATCCATCTAGTGTACACAGGTAGGTCCATTGTGGCGGGCAGGCGAGCGGGCGGGCTGCTTTATTGGCTGTTTGCTGTTCCCCTACTCCACTCCACTATTTGACTGTTGTGCTGCATCAATCAATCAATCAATCAATCAATCAATCAATCAATCAATCAATCAATCAATCAATCAATCAATCAATCAATCAATCAGTGGCTGGCTCAGGTGCAGCTCTTTAACTTACCTAAAAGGGAGGGCGGAGAGAAGACAAGGAAGGTGAATGAGGTGTTCCAATGTGAAATGCCGGAAACACAGAAACACAGACGACACACAACAAGAGGTGGCAATCTATTCATTAATTGCATTTAATCAATGAGCTCATTATCACTCATGCATTGTCCAACAGGTGTTGAAATAATGGGATTAAAAGGGGAGATCCCTTCAGAAAGACAGAAACAATAGCAAAGACAAAAAACACTTTTGGAATCTGCTTTTAGTCAACACATAAGGAAAGGGTGCACCGGTCCTGGAAATACTGCAATACCAGGTCAATGCGTGGAGTGGACAGAGCAAGCTCTATTTCCATCTCCCTGTTCTAAAAATCCATTTAATATATGGTCCCCAGATAGGGGACGTATCAGATATTAAACTGATAAGAACAGATACTACACTTGATCTTAGCCAAAAGGCCGAGAAGCGATAACCCGAACGGGCCGCGCGTTGCCCGAGCCTGCCCGATACTGCTGTTCAGCCCTTGCAGCGATTCAGCCTACTTCTAGGCAATTCCATGGGGCCCTGCAGGCTCACACACTCACAGCTACACGGGAGGTGAATAAAGGCCGGAGAGGAAGCCAGACAGGATTTGCTTCTTTTGCTTGCACCACAATGCAGTGCTGAAAGAGGAGGAATCTACATAAAAACGCCTTCCTGGCAACGCCCAAATGCCCTGCTGCCATGCAGATAAACACTGGCAGCGGCAGCAAGTGCATGCCCACAGCCACCCCTTGTTCCTTCACACCTTGTATCAGCTGTAATCCAGTCCAGTCCAGTGCTGCCTGCTGAGCAGCACTGACCAACACTGCCTGGGCCCAGGCTTTTATCTCTGAGGCCCCATTATGATGTCAGAAAGCTGGCTCTGGAATCCTGAGGGCTCCACTATGACACGTGCAAAGTTCCGTCTGAACTTTATATAAGACGGTGAGGCTCAGTCAGTCACTCAGTGTTGCCTGAGAGGGCAACACTGCAACAGCCGGCCGCCAGGCTGTCTTTTTTTTGCACAGCTAGTTGCCTCCAGGAGGCCACAAGAGGGAGACAAGGGACTGCAAAATGGAAAATAGGCATCCACCAACTTTACAGACAACTTCTCCTTGCTCCTACAACCTCCATCCTTGCACAGTTTGTTATTCTTCTAGGTAACATAGTAACAAATCCAAATTGCTGCTCTCTTTGTAGGCAAGCAAGGCTTTGTTGCAACTGCAATTCTTACTTCTTCTTGAAATGTAGGGACGACAGTACATTCCATCACATCCATCTAGTGTACACAGGTAGGTCCATTGTGGCGGGCAGGCGAGCGGGCGGGCTGCTTTATTCGCTGTTTGCTGTTCCCCTACTCCACTCCACTATTTGACTGTTGTGCTGCATCAATCAATCAATCAATCAATCAATCAATCAATCAATCAATCAATCAATCAATCAATCAATCAATCAGTGGCTGGCTCAGGTGCAGCTCTTTAACTTACCTAAAAGGGAGGGCGGAGAGAAGACAAGGAAGGTGAATGAGGTGTTCCAATGTGAAATGCCGGAAACACAGAAACACAGACGACACACAACAAGAGGTGGCAATCTATTCATTAATTGCATTTAATCAATGAGCTCATTATCACTCATGCATTGTCCAACAGGTGTTGAAATAATGGGATTAAAAGGGGAGATCCCTTCAGAAAGACAGAAACAATAGCAAAGACAAAAAACACTTTTGGAATCTGCTTTTAGTCAACACATAAGGAAAGGGTGCACCGGTCCTGGAAATACTGCAATACCAGGTCAATGCGTGGAGTGGACAGAGCAAGCTCTATTTCCATCTCCCTGTTCTAAAAATCCATTTAATATATGGTCCCCAGATAGGGGACGTATCAGATATTAAACTGATAAGAACAGATACTACACTTGATCTTAGCCAAAAGGCCGAGAAGCGATAACCCGAACGGGCCGCGCGTTGCCCGAGCCTGCCCGATACTGCTGTTCAGCCCTTGCAGCGATTCAGCCTACTTCTAGGCAATTCCATGGGGCCCTGCAGGCTCACACACTCACAGCTACACGGGAGGTGAATAAAGGCCGGAGAGGAAGCCAGACAGGATTTGCTTCTTTTGCTTGCACCACAATGCAGTGCTGAAAGAGGAGGAATCTACATAAAAACGCCTTCCTGGCAACGCCCAAATGCCCTGCTGCCATGCAGATAAACACTGGCAGCGGCAGCAAGTGCATGCCCACAGCCACCCCTTGTTCCTTCACACCTTGTATCAGCTGTAATCCAGTCCAGTCCAGTGCTGCCTGCTGAGCAGCACTGACCAACACTGCCTGGGCCCAGGCTTTTATCTCTGAGGCCCCATTATGATGTCAGAAAGCTGGCTCTGGAATCCTGAGGGCTCCACTATGACACGTGCAAAGTTCCGTCTGAACTTTATATAAGACGGTGAGGCTCAGTCAGTCACTCAGTGTTGCCTGAGAGGGCAACACTGCAACAGCCGGCCGCCAGGCTGTCTTTTTTTTGCACAGCTAGTTGCCTCCAGGAGGCCACAAGAGGGAGACAAGGGACTGCAAAATGGAAAATAGGCATCCACCAACTTTACAGACAACTTCTCCTTGCTCCTACAACCTCCATCCTTGCACAGTTTGTTATTCTTCTAGGTAACATAGTAACAAATCCAAATTGCTGCTCTCTTTGTAGGCAAGCAAGGCTTTGTTGCAACTGCAATTCTTACTTCTTCTTGAAATGTAGGGACGACAGTACATTCCATCACATCCATCTAGTGTACACAGGTAGGTCCATTGTGGCGGGCAGGCGAGCGGGCGGGCTGCTTTATTGGCTGTTTGCTGTTCCCCTACTCCACTCCACTATTTGACTGTTGTGCTGCATCAATCAATCAATCAATCAATCAATCAATCAATCAATCAATCAATCAATCAATCAGTGGCTGGCTCAGGTGCAGCTCTTTAACTTACCTAAAAGGGAGGGCGGAGAGAAGACAAGGAAGGTGAATGAGGTGTTCCAATGTGAAATGCCGGAAACACAGAAACACAGACGACACACAACAAGAGGTGGCAATCTATTCATTAATTGCATTTAATCAATGAGCTCATTATCACTCATGCATTGTCCAACAGGTGTTGAAATAATGGGATTAAAAGGGGAGATCCCTTCAGAAAGACAGAAACAATAGCAAAGACAAAAAACACTTTTGGAATCTGCTTTTAGTCAACACATAAGGAAAGGGTGCACCGGTCCTGGAAATACTGCAATACCAGGTCAATGCGTGGAGTGGACAGAGCAAGCTCTATTTCCATCTCCCTGTTCTAAAAATCCATTTAATATATGGTCCCCAGATAGGGGACGTATCAGATATTAAACTGATAAGAACAGATACTACACTTGATCTTAGCCAAAAGGCCGAGAAGCGATAACCCGAACGGGCCGCGCGTTGCCCGAGCCTGCCCGATACTGCTGTTCAGCCCTTGCAGCGATTCAGCCTACTTCTAGGCAATTCCATGGGGCCCTGCAGGCTCACACACTCACAGCTACACGGGAGGTGAATAAAGGCCGGAGAGGAAGCCAGACAGGATTTGCTTCTTTTGCTTGCACCACAATGCAGTGCTGAAAGAGGAGGAATCTACATAAAAACGCCTTCCTGGCAACGCCCAAATGCCCTGCTGCCATGCAGATAAACACTGGCAGCGGCAGCAAGTGCATGCCCACAGCCACCCCTTGTTCCTTCACACCTTGTATCAGCTGTAATCCAGTCCAGTCCAGTGCTGCCTGCTGAGCAGCACTGACCAACACTGCCTGGGCCCAGGCTTTTATCTCTGAGGCCCCATTATGATGTCAGAAAGCTGGCTCTGGAATCCTGAGGGCTCCACTATGACACGTGCAAAGTTCCGTCTGAACTTTATATAAGACGGTGAGGCTCAGTCAGTCACTCAGTGTTGCCTGAGAGGGCAACACTGCAACAGCCGGCCGCCAGGCTGTCTTTTTTTTGCACAGCTAGTTGCCTCCAGGAGGCCACAAGAGGGAGACAAGGGACTGCAAAATGGAAAATAGGCATCCACCAACTTTACAGACAACTTCTCCTTGCTCCTACAACCTCCATCCTTGCACAGTTTGTTATTCTTCTAGGTAACATAGTAACAAATCCAAATTGCTGCTCTCTTTGTAGGCAAGCAAGGCTTTGTTGCAACTGCAATTCTTACTTCTTCTTGAAATGTAGGGACGACAGTACATTCCATCACATCCATCTAGTGTACACAGGTAGGTCCATTGTGGCGGGCAGGCGAGCGGGCGGGCTGCTTTATTGGCTGTTTGCTGTTCCCCTACTCCACTCCACTATTTGACTGTTGTGCTGCATCAATCAATCAATCAATCAATCAATCAATCAATCAATCAATCAATCAATCAGTGGCTGGCTCAGGTGCAGCTCTTTAACTTACCTAAAAGGGAGGGCGGAGAGAAGACAAGGAAGGTGAATGAGGTGTTCCAATGTGAAATGCCGGAAACACAGAAACACAGACGACACACAACAAGAGGTGGCAATCTATTCATTAATTGCATTTAATCAATGAGCTCATTATCACTCATGCATTGTCCAACAGGTGTTGAAATAATGGGATTAAAAGGGGAGATCCCTTCAGAAAGACAGAAACAATAGCAAAGACAAAAAACACTTTTGGAATCTGCTTTTAGTCAACACATAAGGAAAGGGTGCACCGGTCCTGGAAATACTGCAATACCAGGTCAATGCGTGGAGTGGACAGAGCAAGCTCTATTTCCATCTCCCTGTTCTAAAAATCCATTTAATATATGGTCCCCAGATAGGGGACGTATCAGATATTAAACTGATAAGAACAGATACTACACTTGATCTTAGCCAAAAGGCCGAGAAGCGATAACCCGAACGGGCCGCGCGTTGCCCGAGCCTGCCCGATACTGCTGTTCAGCCCTTGCAACGATTCAGCCTACTTCTAGGCAATTCCATGGGGCCCTGCAGGCTCACACACTCACAGCTACACGGGAGGTGAATAAAGGCCGGAGAGGAAGCCAGACAGGATTTGCTTCTTTTGCTTGCACCACAATGCAGTGCTGAAAGAGGAGGAATCTACATAAAAACGCCTTCCTGGCAACGCCCAAATGCCCTGCTGCCATGCAGATAAACACTGGCAGCGGCAGCAAGTGCATGCCCACAGCCACCCCTTGTTCCTTCACACCTTGTATCAGCTGTAATCCAGTCCAGTCCAGTGCTGCCTGCTGAGCAGCACTGACCAACACTGCCTGGGCCCAGGCTTTTATCTCTGAGGCCCCATTATGATGTCAGAAAGCTGGCTCTGGAATCCTGAGGGCTCCACTATGACACGTGCAAAGTTCCGTCTGAACTTTATATAAGACGGTGAGGCTCAGTCAGTCACTCAGTGTTGCCTGAGAGGGCAACACTGCAACAGCCGGCCGCTAGGCTGTCTTTTTTTTGCACAGCTAGTTGCCTCCAGGAGGCCACAAGAGGGAGACAAGGGACTGCAAAATGGAAAATAGGCATCCACCAACTTTACAGACAACTTCTCCTTGCTCCTACAACCTCCATCCTTGCACAGTTTGTTATTCTTCTAGGTAACATAGTAACAAATCCAAATTGCTGCTCTCTTTGTAGGCAAGCAAGGCTTTGTTGCAACTGCAATTCTTACTTCTTCTTGAAATGTAGGGACGACAGTACATTCCATCACATCCATCTAGTGTACACAGGTAGGTCCATTGTGGCGGGCAGGCGAGCGGGCGGGCTGCTTTATTGGCTGTTTGCTGTTCCCCTACTCCACTCCACTATTTGACTGTTGTGCTGCATCAATCAATCAATCAATCAATCAATCAATCAATCAATCAATCAATCAATCAATCAATCAATCAGTGGCTGGCTCAGGTGCAGCTCTTTAACTTACCTAAAAGGGAGGGCGGAGAGAAGACAAGGAAGGTGAATGAGGTGTTCCAATGTGAAATGCCGGAAACACAGAAACACAGACGACACACAACAAGAGGTGGCAATCTATTCATTAATTGCATTTAATCAATGAGCTCATTATCACTCATGCATTGTCCAACAGGTGTTGAAATAATGGGATTAAAAGGGGAGATCCCTTCAGAAAGACAGAAACAATAGCAAAGACAAAAAACACTTTTGGAATCTGCTTTTAGTCAACACATAAGGAAAGGGTGCACCGGTCCTGGAAATACTGCAATACCAGGTCAATGCGTGGAGTGGACAGAGCAAGCTCTATTTCCATCTCCCTGTTCTAAAAATCCATTTAATATATGGTCCCCAGATAGGGGACGTATCAGATATTAAACTGATAAGAACAGATACTACACTTGATCTTAGCCAAAAGGCCGAGAAGCGATAACCCGAACGGGCCGCGCGTTGCCCGAGCCTGCCCGATACTGCTGTTCAGCCCTTGCAGCGATTCAGCCTACTTCTAGGCAATTCCATGGGGCCCTGCAGGCTCACACACTCACAGCTACACGGGAGGTGAATAAAGGCCGGAGAGGAAGCCAGACAGGATTTGCTTCTTTTGCTTGCACCACAATGCAGTGCTGAAAGAGGAGGAATCTACATAAAAACGCCTTCCTGGCAACGCCCAAATGCCCTGCTGCCATGCAGATAAACACTGGCAGCGGCAGCAAGTGCATGCCCACAGCCACCCCTTGTTCCTTCACACCTTGTATCAGCTGTAATCCAGTCCAGTCCAGTGCTGCCTGCTGAGCAGCACTGACCAACACTGCCTGGGCCCAGGCTTTTATCTCTGAGGCCCCATTATGATGTCAGAAAGCTGGCTCTGGAATCCTGAGGGCTCCACTATGACACGTGCAAAGTTCCGTCTGAACTTTATATAAGACGGTGAGGCTCAGTCAGTCACTCAGTGTTGCCTGAGAGGGCAACACTGCAACAGCCGGCCGCCAGGCTGTCTTTTTTTTGCACAGCTAGTTGCCTCCAGGAGGCCACAAGAGGGAGACAAGGGACTGCAAAATGGAAAATAGGCATCCACCAACTTTACAGACAACTTCTCCTTGCTCCTACAACCTCCATCCTTGCACAGTTTGTTATTCTTCTAGGTAACATAGTAACAAATCCAAATTGCTGCTCTCTTTGTAGGCAAGCAAGGCTTTGTTGCAACTGCAATTCTTACTTCTTCTTGAAATGTAGGGACGACAGTACATTCCATCACATCCATCTAGTGTACACAGGTAGGTCCATTGTGGCGGGCAGGCGAGCGGGCGGGCTGCTTTATTGGCTGTTTGCTGTTCCCCTACTCCACTCCACTATTTGACTGTTGTGCTGCATCAATCAATCAATCAATCAATCAATCAATCAGTGGCTGGCTCAGGTGCAGCTCTTTAACTTACCTAAAAGGGAGGGCGGAGAGAAGACAAGGAAGGTGAATGAGGTGTTCCAATGTGAAATGCCGGAAACACAGAAACACAGACGACACACAACAAGAGGTGGCAATCTATTCATTAATTGCATTTAATCAATGAGCTCATTATCACTCATGCATTGTCCAACAGGTGTTGAAATAATGGGATTAAAAGGGGAGATCCCTTCAGAAAGACAGAAACAATAGCAAAGACAAAAAACACTTTTGGAATCTGCTTTTAGTCAACACATAAGGAAAGGGTGCACCGGTCCTGGAAATACTGCAATACCAGGTCAATGCGTGGAGTGGACAGAGCAAGCTCTATTTCCATCTCCCTGTTCTAAAAATCCATTTAATATATGGTCCCCAGATAGGGGACGTATCAGATATTAAACTGATAAGAACAGATACTACACTTGATCTTAGCCAAAAGGCCGAGAAGCGATAACCCGAACGGGCCGCGCGTTGCCCGAGCCTGCCCGATACTGCTGTTCAGCCCTTGCAGCGATTCAGCCTACTTCTAGGCAATTCCATGGGGCCCTGCAGGCTCACACACTCACAGCTACACGGGAGGTGAATAAAGGCCGGAGAGGAAGCCAGACAGGATTTGCTTCTTTTGCTTGCACCACAATGCAGTGCTGAAAGAGGAGGAATCTACATAAAAACGCCTTCCTGGCAACGCCCAAATGCCCTGCTGCCATGCAGATAAACACTGGCAGCGGCAGCAAGTGCATGCCCACAGCCACCCCTTGTTCCTTCACACCTTGTATCAGCTGTAATCCAGTCCAGTCCAGTGCTGCCTGCTGAGCAGCACTGACCAACACTGCCTGGGCCCAGGCTTTTATCTCTGAGGCCCCATTATGATGTCAGAAAGCTGGCTCTGGAATCCTGAGGGCTCCACTATGACACGTGCAAAGTTCCGTCTGAACTTTATATAAGACGGTGAGGCTCAGTCAGTCACTCAGTGTTGCCTGAGAGGGCAACACTGCAACAGCCGGCCGCCAGGCTGTCTTTTTTTTGCATAGCTAGTTGCCTCCAGGAGGCCACAAGAGGGAGACAAGGGACTGCAAAATGGAAAATAGGCATCCACCAACTTTACAGACAACTTCTCCTTGCTCCTACAACCTCCATCCTTGCACAGTTTGTTATTCTTCTAGGTAACATAGTAACAAATCCAAATTGCTGCTCTCTTTGTAGGCAAGCAAGGCTTTGTTGCAACTGCAATTCTTACTTCTTCTTGAAATGTAGGGACGACAGTACATTCCATCACATCCATCTAGTGTACACAGGTAGGTCCATTGTGGCGGGCAGGCGAGCGGGCGGGCTGCTTTATTGGCTGTTTGCTGTTCCCCTACTCCACTCCACTATTTGACTGTTGTGCTGCATCAATCAATCAATCAATCAATCAATCAATCAATCAATCAATCAATCAATCAATCAGTGGCTGGCTCAGGTGCAGCTCTTTAACTTACCTAAAAGGGAGGGCGGAGAGAAGACAAGGAAGGTGAATGAGGTGTTCCAATGTGAAATGCCGGAAACACAGAAACACAGACGACACACAACAAGAGGTGGCAATCTATTCATTAATTGCATTTAATCAATGAGCTCATTATCACTCATGCATTGTCCAACAGGTGTTGAAATAATGGGATTAAAAGGGGAGATCCCTTCAGAAAGACAGAAACAATAGCAAAGACAAAAAACACTTTTGGAATCTGCTTTTAGTCAACACATAAGGAAAGGGTGCACCGGTCCTGGAAATACTGCAATACCAGGTCAATGCGTGGAGTGGACAGAGCAAGCTCTATTTCCATCTCCCTGTTCTAAAAATCCATTTAATATATGGTCCCCAGATAGGGGACGTATCAGATATTAAACTGATAAGAACAGATACTACACTTGATCTTAGCCAAAAGGCCGAGAAGCGATAACCCGAACGAGCCGCGCGTTGCCCGAGCCTGCCCGATACTGCTGTTCAGCCCTTGCAGCGATTCAGCCTACTTCTAGGCAATTCCATGGGGCCCTGCAGGCTCACACACTCACAGCTACACGGGAGGTGAATAAAGGCCGGAGAGGAAGCCAGACAGGATTTGCTTCTTTTGCTTGCACCACAATGCAGTGCTGAAAGAGGAGGAATCTACATAAAAACGCCTTCCTGGCAACGCCCAAATGCCCTGCTGCCATGCAGATAAACACTGGCAGCGGCAGCAAGTGCATGCCCACAGCCACCCCTTGTTCCTTCACACCTTGTATCAGCTGTAATCCAGTCCAGTCCAGTGCTGCCTGCTGAGCAGCACTGACCAACACTGCCTGGGCCCAGGCTTTTATCTCTGAGGCCCCATTATGATGTCAGAAAGCTGGCTCTGGAATCCTGAGGGCTCCACTATGACACGTGCAAAGTTCCGTCTGAACTTTATATAAGACGGTGAGGCTCAGTCAGTCACTCAGTGTTGCCTGAGAGGGCAACACTGCAACAGCCGGCCGCCAGGCTGTCTTTTTTTTGCACAGCTAGTTGCCTCCAGGAGGCCACAAGTGGGAGACAAGGGACTGCAAAATGGAAAATAGGCATCCACCAACTTTACAGACAACTTCTCCTTGCTCCTACAACCTCCATCCTTGCACAGTTTGTTATTCTTCTAGGTAACATAGTAACAAATCCAAATTGCTGCTCTCTTTGTAGGCAAGCAAGGCTTTGTTGCAACTGCAATTCTTACTTCTTCTTGAAATGTAGGGACGACAGTACATTCCATCACATCCATCTAGTGTACACAGGTAGGTCCATTGTGGCGGGCAGGCGAGCGGGCGGGCTGCTTTATTGGCTGTTTGCTGTTCCCCTACTCCACTCCACTATTTGACTGTTGTGCTGCATCAATCAATCAATCAATCAATCAATCAATCAATCAATCAATCAATCAATCAATCAATCAATCAATCAATCAATCAGTGGCTGGCTCAGGTGCAGCTCTTTAACTTACCTAAAAGGGAGGGCGGAGAGAAGACAAGGAAGGTGAATGAGGTGTTCCAATGTGAAATGCCGGAAACACAGAAACACAGACGACACACAACAAGAGGTGGCAATCTATTCATTAATTGCATTTAATCAATGAGCTCATTATCACTCATGCATTGTCCAACAGGTGTTGAAATAATGGGATTAAAAGGGGAGATCCCTTCAGAAAGACAGAAACAATAGCAAAGACAAAAAACACTTTTGGAATCTGCTTTTAGTCAACACATAAGGAAAGGGTGCACCGGTCCTGGAAATACTGCAATACCAGGTCAATGCGTGGAGTGGACAGAGCAAGCTCTATTTCCATCTCCCTGTTCTAAAAATCCATTTAATATATGGTCCCCAGATAGGGGACGTATCAGATATTAAACTGATAAGAACAGATACTACACTTGATCTTAGCCAAAAGGCCGAGAAGCGATAACCCGAACGGGCCGCGCGTTGCCCGAGCCTGCCCGATACTGCTGTTCAGCCCTTGCAGCGATTCAGCCTACTTCTAGGCAATTCCATGGGGCCCTGCAGGCTCACACACTCACAGCTACACGGGAGGTGAATAAAGGCCGGAGAGGAAGCCAGACAGGATTTGCTTCTTTTGCTTGCACCACAATGCAGTGCTGAAAGAGGAGGAATCTACATAAAAACGCCTTCCTGGCAACGCCCAAATGCCCTGCTGCCATGCAGATAAACACTGGCAGCGGCAGCAAGTGCATGCCCACAGCCACCCCTTGTTCCTTCACACCTTGTATCAGCTGTAATCCAGTCCAGTCCAGTGCTGCCTGCTGAGCAGCACTGACCAACACTGCCTGGGCCCAGGCTTTTATCTCTGAGGCCCCATTATGATGTCAGAAAGCTGGCTCTGGAATCCTGAGGGCTCCACTATGACACGTGCAAAGTTCCGTCTGAACTTTATATAAGACGGTGAGGCTCAGTCAGTCACTCAGTGTTGCCTGAGAGGGCAACACTGCAACAGCCGGCCGCCAGGCTGTCTTTTTTTTGCACAGCTAGTTGCCTCCAGGAGGCCACAAGTGGGAGACAAGGGACTGCAAAATGGAAAATAGGCATCCACCAACTTTACAGACAACTTCTCCTTGCTCCTACAACCTCCATCCTTGCACAGTTTGTTATTCTTCTAGGTAACATAGTAACAAATCCAAATTGCTGCTCTCTTTGTAGGCAAGCAAGGCTTTGTTGCAACTGCAATTCTTACTTCTTCTTGAAATGTAGGGACGACAGTACATTCCATCACATCCATCTAGTGTACACAGGTAGGTCCATTGTGGCGGGCAGGCGAGCGGGCGGGCTGCTTTATTGGCTGTTTGCTGTTCCCCTACTCCACTCCACTATTTGACTGTTGTGCTGCATCAATCAATCAATCAATCAATCAATCAATCAATCAATCAATCAATCAATCAATCAATCAGTGGCTGGCTCAGGTGCAGCTCTTTAACTTACCTAAAAGGGAGGGCGGAGAGAAGACAAGGAAGGTGAATGAGGTGTTCCAATGTGAAATGCCGGAAACACAGAAACACAGACGACACACAACAAGAGGTGGCAATCTATTCATTAATTGCATTTAATCAATGAGCTCATTATCACTCATGCATTGTCCAACAGGTGTTGAAATAATGGGATTAAAAGGGGAGATCCCTTCAGAAAGACAGAAACAATAGCAAAGACAAAAAACACTTTTGGAATCTGCTTTTAGTCAACACATAAGGAAAGGGTGCACCGGTCCTGGAAATACTGCAATACCAGGTCAATGCGTGGAGTGGACAGAGCAAGCTCTATTTCCATCTCCCTGTTCTAAAAATCCATTTAATATATGGTCCCCAGATAGGGGACGTATCAGATATTAAACTGATAAGAACAGATACTACACTTGATCTTAGCCAAAAGGCCGAGAAGCGATAACCCGAACGGGCCGCGCGTTGCCCGAGCCTGCCCGATACTGCTGTTCAGCCCTTGCAGCGATTCAGCCTACTTCTAGACAATTCCATGGGGCCCTGCAGGCTCACACACTCACAGCTACACGGGAGGTGAATAAAGGCCGGAGAGGAAGCCAGACAGGATTTGCTTCTTTTGCTTGCACCACAATGCAGTGCTGAAAGAGGAGGAATCTACATAAAAACGCCTTCCTGGCAACGCCCAAATGCCCTGCTGCCATGCAGATAAACACTGGCAGCGGCAGCAAGTGCATGCCCACAGCCACCCCTTGTTCCTTCACACCTTGTATCAGCTGTAATCCAGTCCAGTCCAGTGCTGCCTGCTGAGCAGCACTGACCAACACTGCCTGGGCCCAGGCTTTTATCTCTGAGGCCCCATTATGATGTCAGAAAGCTGGCTCTGGAATCCTGAGGGCTCCACTATGACACGTGCAAAGTTCCGTCTGAACTTTATATAAGACGGTGAGGCTCAGTCAGTCACTCAGTGTTGCCTGAGAGGGCAACACTGCAACAGCCGGCCGCCAGGCTGTCTTTTTTTTGCACAGCTAGTTGCCTCCAGGAGGCCACAAGAGGGAGACAAGGGACTGCAAAATGGAAAATAGGCATCCACCAACTTTACAGACAACTTCTCCTTGCTCCTACAACCTCCATCCTTGCACAGTTTGTTATTCTTCTAGGTAACATAGTAACAAATCCAAATTGCTGCTCTCTTTGTAGGCAAGCAAGGCTTTGTTGCAACTGCAATTCTTACTTCTTCTTGAAATGTAGGGACGACAGTACATTCCATCACATCCATCTAGTGTACACAGGTAGGTCCATTGTGGCGGGCAGGCGAGCGGGCGGGCTGCTTTATTGGCTGTTTGCTGTTCCCCTACTCCACTCCACTATTTGACTGTTGTGCTGCATCAATCAATCAATCAATCAATCAATCAATCAATCAGTGGCTGGCTCAGGTGCAGCTCTTTAACTTACCTAAAAGGGAGGGCGGAGAGAAGACAAGGAAGGTGAATGAGGTGTTCCAATGTGAAATGCCGGAAACACAGAAACACAGACGACACACAACAAGAGGTGGCAATCTATTCATTAATTGCATTTAATCAATGAGCTCATTATCACTCATGCATTGTCCAACAGGTGTTGAAATAATGGGATTAAAAGGGGAGATCCCTTCAGAAAGACAGAAACAATAGCAAAGACAAAAAACACTTTTGGAATCTGCTTTTAGTCAACACATAAGGAAAGGGTGCACCGGTCCTGGAAATACTGCAATACCAGGTCAATGCGTGGAGTGGACAGAGCAAGCTCTATTTCCATCTCCCTGTTCTAAAAATCCATTTAATATATGGTCCCCAGATAGGGGACGTATCAGATATTAAACTGATAAGAACAGATACTACACTTGATCTTAGCCAAAAGGCCGAGAAGCGATAACCCGAACGGGCCGCGCGTTGCCCGAGCCTGCCCGATACTGCTGTTCAGCCCTTGCAGCGATTCAGCCTACTTCTAGGCAATTCCATGGGGCCCTGCAGGCTCACACACTCACAGCTACACGGGAGGTGAATAAAGGCCGGAGAGGAAGCCAGACAGGATTTGCTTCTTTTGCTTGCACCACAATGCAGTGCTGAAAGAGGAGGAATCTAAATAAAAACGCCTTCCTGGCAACGCCCAAATGCCCTGCTGCCATGCAGATAAACACTGGCAGCGGCAGCAAGTGCATGCCCACAGCCACCCCTTGTTCCTTCACACCTTGTATCAGCTGTAATCCAGTCCAGTCCAGTGCTGCCTGCTGAGCAGCACTGACCAACACTGCCTGGGCCCAGGCTTTTATCTCTGAGGCCCCATTATGATGTCAGAAAGCTGGCTCTGGAATCCTGAGGGCTCCACTATGACACGTGCAAAGTTCCGTCTGAACTTTATATAAGACGGTGAGGCTCAGTCAGTCACTCAGTGTTGCCTGAGAGGGCAACACTGCAACAGCCGGCCGCCAGGCTGTCTTTTTTTTGCACAGCTAGTTGCCTCCAGGAGGCCACAAGAGGGAGACAAGGGACTGCAAAATGGAAAATAGGCATCCACCAACTTTACAGACAACTTCTCCTTGCTCCTACAACCTCCATCCTTGCACAGTTTGTTATTCTTCTAGGTAACATAGTAACAAATCCAAATTGCTGCTCTCTTTGTAGGCAAGCAAGGCTTTGTTGCAACTGCAATTCTTACTTCTTCTTGAAATGTAGGGACGACAGTACATTCCATCACATCCATCTAGTGTACACAGGTAGGTCCATTGTGGCGGGCAGGCGAGCGGGCGGGCTGCTTTATTGGCTGTTTGCTGTTCCCCTACTCCACTCCACTATTTGACTGTTGTGCTGCATCAATCAATCAATCAATCAATCAATCAATCAATCAATCAATCAATCAGTGGCTGGCTCAGGTGCAGCTCTTTAACTTACCTAAAAGGGAGGGCGGAGAGAAGACAAGGAAGGTGAATGAGGTGTTCCAATGTGAAATGCCGGAAACACAGAAACACAGACGACACACAACAAGAGGTGGCAATCTATTCATTAATTGCATTTAATCAATGAGCTCATTATCACTCATGCATTGTCCAACAGGTGTTGAAATAATGGGATTAAAAGGGGAGATCCCTTCAGAAAGACAGAAACAATAGCAAAGACAAAAAACACTTTTGGAATCTGCTTTTAGTCAACACATAAGGAAAGGGTGCACCGGTCCTGGAAATACTGCAATACCAGGTCAATGCGTGGAGTGGACAGAGCAAGCTCTATTTCCATCTCCCTGTTCTAAAAATCCATTTAATATATGGTCCCCAGATAGGGGACGTATCAGATATTAAACTGATAAGAACAGATACTACACTTGATCTTAGCCAAAAGGCCGAGAAGCGATAACCCGAACGGGCCGCGCGTTGCCCGAGCCTGCCCGATACTGCTGTTCAGCCCTTGCAGCGATTCAGCCTACTTCTAGGCAATTCCATGGGGCCCTGCAGGCTCACACACTCACAGCTACACGGGAGGTGAATAAAGGCCGGAGAGGAAGCCAGACAGGATTTGCTTCTTTTGCTTGCACCACAATGCAGTGCTGAAAGAGGAGGAATCTACATAAAAACGCCTTCCTGGCAACGCCCAAATGCCCTGCTGCCATGCAGATAAACACTGGCAGCGGCAGCAAGTGCATGCCCACAGCCACCCCTTGTTCCTTCACACCTTGTATCAGCTGTAATCCAGTCCAGTCCAGTGCTGCCTGCTGAGCAGCACTGACCAACACTGCCTGGGCCCAGGCTTTTATCTCTGAGGCCCCATTATGATGTCAGAAAGCTGGCTCTGGAATCCTGAGGGCTCCACTATGACACGTGCAAAGTTCCGTCTGAACTTTATATAAGACGGTGAGGCTCAGTCAGTCACTCAGTGTTGCCTGAGAGGGCAACACTGCAACAGCCGGCCGCCAGGCTGTCTTTTTTTTGCACAGCTAGTTGCCTCCAGGAGGCCACAAGAGGGAGACAAGGGACTGCAAAATGGAAAATAGGCATCCACCAACTTTACAGACAACTTCTCCTTGCTCCTACAACCTCCATCCTTGCACAGTTTGTTATTCTTCTAGGTAACATAGTAACAAATCCAAATTGCTGCTCTCTTTGTAGGCAAGCAAGGCTTTGTTGCAACTGCAATTCTTACTTCTTCTTGAAATGTAGGGACGACAGTACATTCCATCACATCCATCTAGTGTACACAGGTAGGTCCATTGTGGCGGGCAGGCGAGCGGGCGGGCTGCTTTATTGGCTGTTTGCTGTTCCCCTACTCCACTCCACTATTTGACTGTTGTGCTGCATCAATCAATCAATCAATCAATCAATCAATCAATCAATCAATCAATCAATCAGTGGCTGGCTCAGGTGCAGCTCTTTAACTTACCTAAAAGGGAGGGCGGAGAGAAGACAAGGAAGGTGAATGAGGTGTTCCAATGTGAAATGCCGGAAACACAGAAACACAGACGACACACAACAAGAGGTGGCAATCTATTCATTAATTGCATTTAATCAATGAGCTCATTATCACTCATGCATTGTCCAACAGGTGTTGAAATAATGGGATTAAAAGGGGAGATCCCTTCAGAAAGACAGAAACAATAGCAAAGACAAAAAACACTTTTGGAATCTGCTTTTAGTCAACACATAAGGAAAGGGTGCACCGGTCCTGGAAATACTGCAATACCAGGTCAATGCGTGGAGTGGACAGAGCAAGCTCTATTTCCATCTCCCTGTTCTAAAAATCCATTTAATATATGGTCCCCAGATAGGGGACGTATCAGATATTAAACTGATAAGAACAGATACTACACTTGATCTTAGCCAAAAGGCCGAGAAGCGATAACCCGAACGGGCCGCGCGTTGCCCGAGCCTGCCCGATACTGCTGTTCAGCCCTTGCAGCGATTCAGCCTACTTCTAGGCAATTCCATGGGGCCCTGCAGGCTCACACACTCACAGCTACACGGGAGGTGAATAAAGGCCGGAGAGGAAGCCAGACAGGATTTGCTTCTTTTGCTTGCACCACAATGCAGTGCTGAAAGAGGAGGAATCTACATAAAAACGCCTTCCTGGCAACGCCCAAATGCCCTGCTGCCATGCAGATAAACACTGGCAGCGGCAGCAAGTGCATGCCCACAGCCACCCCTTGTTCCTTCACACCTTGTATCAGCTGTAATCCAGTCCAGTCCAGTGCTGCCTGCTGAGCAGCACTGACCAACACTGCCTGGGCCCAGGCTTTTATCTCTGAGGCCCCATTATGATGTCAGAAAGCTGGCTCTGGAATCCTGAGGGCTCCACTATGACACGTGCAAAGTTCCGTCTGAACTTTATATAAGACGGTGAGGCTCAGTCAGTCACTCAGTGTTGCCTGAGAGGGCAACACTGCAACAGCCGGCCGCCAGGCTGTCTTTTTTTTGCACAGCTAGTTGCCTCCAGGAGGCCACAAGAGGGAGACAAGGGACTGCAAAATGGAAAATAGGCATCCACCAACTTTACAGACAACTTCTCCTTGCTCCTACAACCTCCATCCTTGCACAGTTTGTTATTATTCTAGGTAACATAGTAACAAATCCAAATTGCTGCTCTCTTTGTAGGCAAGCAAGGCTTTGTTGCAACTGCAATTCTTACTTCTTCTTGAAATGTAGGGACAACAGTACATTCCATCACATCCATCTAGTGTACACAGGTAGGTCCATTGTGGCGGGCAGGCGAGCGGGCGGGCTGCTTTATTGGCTGTTTGCTGTTCCCCTACTCCACTCCACTATTTGACTGTTGTGCTGCATCAATCAATCAATCAATCAATCAATCAATCAATCAATCAATCAGTGGCTGGCTCAGGTGCAGCTCTTTAACTTACCTAAAAGGGAGGGCGGAGAGAAGACAAGGAAGGTGAATGAGGTGTTCCAATGTGAAATGCCGGAAACACAGAAACACAGACGACACACAACAAGAGGTGGCAATCTATTCATTAATTGCATTTAATCAATGAGCTCATTATCACTCATGCATTGTCCAACAGGTGTTGAAATAATGGGATTAAAAGGGGAGATCCCTTCAGAAAGACAGAAACAATAGCAAAGACAAAAAACACTTTTGGAATCTGCTTTTAGTCAACACATAAGGAAAGGGTGCACCGGTCCTGGAAATACTGCAATACCAGGTCAATGCGTGGAGTGGACAGAGCAAGCTCTATTTCCATCTCCCTGTTCTAAAAATCCATTTAATATATGGTCCCCAGATAGGGGACGTATCAGATATTAAACTGATAAGAACAGATACTACACTTGATCTTAGCCAAAAGGCCGAGAAGCGATAACCCGAACGGGCCGCGCGTTGCCCGAGCCTGCCCGATACTGCTGTTCAGCCCTTGGAGCGATTCAGCCTACTTCTAGGCAATTCCATGGGGCCCTGCAGGCTCACACACTCACAGCTACACGGGAGGTGAATAAAGGCCGGAGAGGAAGCCAGACAGGATTTGCTTCTTTTGCTTGCACCACAATGCAGTGCTGAAAGATGAGGAATCTACATAAAAACGCCTTCCTGGCAACGCCCAAATGCCCTGCTGCCATGCAGATAAACACTGGCAGCGGCAGCAAGTGCATGCCCACAGCCACCCCTTGTTCCTTCACACCTTGTATCAGCTGTAATCCAGTCCAGTCCAGTGCTGCCTGCTGAGCAGCACTGACCAACACTGCCTGGGCCCAGGCTTTTATCTCTGAGGCCCCATTATGATGTCAGAAAGCTGGCTCTGGAATCCTGAGGGCTCCACTATGACACGTGCAAAGTTCCGTCTGAACTTTATATAAGACGGTGAGGCTCAGTCAGTCACTCAGTGTTGCCTGAGAGGGCAACACTGCAACAGCCGGCCGCCAGGCTGTCTTTTTTTTGCACAGCTAGTTGCCTCCAGGAGGCCACAAGAGGGAGACAAGGGACTGCAAAATGGAAAATAGGCATCCACCAACTTTACAGACAACTTCTCCTTGCTCCTACAACCTCCATCCTTGCACAGTTTGTTATTCTTCTAGGTAACATAGTAACAAATCCAAATTGCTGCTCTCTTTGTAGGCAAGCAAGGCTTTGTTGCAACTGCAATTCTTACTTCTTCTTGAAATGTAGGGACGACAGTACATTCCATCACATCCATCTAGTGTACACAGGTAGGTCCATTGTGGCGGGCAGGCGAGCGGGCGGGCTGCTTTATTGGCTGTTTGCTGTTCCCCTACTCCACTCCACTATTTGACTGTTGTGCTGCATCAATCAATCAATCAATCAATCAATCAATCAATCAATCAGTGGCTGGCTCAGGTGCAGCTCTTTAACTTACCTAAAAGGGAGGGCGGAGAGAAGACAAGGAAGGTGAATGAGGTGTTCCAATGTGAAATGCCGGAAACACAGAAACACAGACGACACACAACAAGAGGTGGCAATCTATTCATTAATTGCATTTAATCAATGAGCTCTTTATCACTCATGCATTGTCCAACAGGTGTTGAAATAATGGGATTAAAAGGGGAGATCCCTTCAGAAAGACAGAAACAATAGCAAAGACAAAAAACACTTTTGGAATCTGCTTTTAGTCAACACATAAGGAAAGGGTGCACCGGTCCTGGAAATACTGCAATACCAGGTCAATGCGTGGAGTGGACAGAGCAAGCTCTATTTCCATCTCCCTGTTCTAAAAATCCATTTAATATATGGTCCCCAGATAGGGGACGTATCAGATATTAAACTGATAAGAACAGATACTACACTTGATCTTAGCCAAAAGGCCGAGAAGCGATAACCCGAACGGGCCGCGCGTTGCCCGAGCCTGCCCGATACTGCTGTTCAGCCCTTGGAGCGATTCAGCCTACTTCTAGGCAATTCCATGGGGCCCTGCAGGCTCACACACTCACAGCTACACGGGAGGTGAATAAAGGCCGGAGAGGAAGCCAGACAGGATTTGCTTCTTTTGCTTGCACCACAATGCAGTGCTGAAAGAGGAGGAATCTACATAAAAACGCCTTCCTGGCAACGCCCAAATGCCCTGCTGCCATGCAGATAAACACTGGCAGCGGCAGCAAGTGCATGCCCACAGCCACCCCTTGTTCCTTCACACCTTGTATCAGCTGTAATCCAGTCCAGTCCAGTGCTGCCTGCTGAGCAGCACTGACCAACACTGCCTGGGCCCAGGCTTTTATCTCTGAGGCCCCATTATGATGTCAGAAAGCTGGCTCTGGAATCCTGAGGGCTCCACTATGACACGTGCAAAGTTCCGTCTGAACTTTATATAAGACGGTGAGGCTCAGTCAGTCACTCAGTGTTGCCTGAGAGGGCAACACTGCAACAGCCGGCCGCCAGGCTGTCTTTTTTTTGCACAGCTAGTTGCCTCCAGGAGGCCACAAGAGGGAGACAAGGGACTGCAAAATGGAAAATAGGCATCCACCAACTTTACAGACAACTTCTCCTTGCTCCTACAACCTCCATCCTTGCACAGTTTGTTATTCTTCTAGGTAACATAGTAACAAATCCAAATTGCTGCTCTCTTTGTAGGCAAGCAAGGCTTTGTTGCAACTGCAATTCTTACTTCTTCTTGAAATGTAGGGACGACAGTACATTCCATCACATCCATCTAGTGTACACAGGTAGGTCCATTGTGGCGGGCAGGCGAGCGGGCGGGCTGCTTTATTGGCTGTTTGCTGTTCCCCTACTCCACTCCACTATTTGACTGTTGTGCTGCATCAATCAATCAATCAATCAATCAATCAATCAATCAATCAATCAATCAATCAGTGGCTGGCTCAGGTGCAGCTCTTTAACTTACCTAAAAGGGAGGGCGGAGAGAAGACAAGGAAGGTGAATGAGGTGTTCCAATGTGAAATGCCGGAAACACAGAAACACAGACGACACACAACAAGAGGTGGCAATCTATTCATTAATTGCATTTAATCAATGAGCTCTTTATCACTCATGCATTGTCCAACAGGTGTTGAAATAATGGGATTAAAAGGGGAGATCCCTTCAGAAAGACAGAAACAATAGCAAAGACAAAAAACACTTTTGGAATCTGCTTTTAGTCAACACATAAGGAAAGGGTGCACCGGTCCTGGAAATACTGCAATACCAGGTCAATGCGTGGAGTGGACAGAGCAAGCTCTATTTCCATCTCCCTGTTCTAAAAATCCATTTAATATATGGTCCCCAGATAGGGGACGTATCAGATATTAAACTGATAAGAACAGATACTACACTTGATCTTAGCCAAAAGGCCGAGAAGCGATAACCCGAACGGGCCGCGCGTTGCCCGAGCCTGCCCGATACTGCTGTTCAGCCCTTGCAGCGATTCAGCCTACTTCTAGGCAATTCCATGGGGCCCTGCAGGCTCACACACTCACAGCTACACGGGAGGTGAATAAAGGCCGGAGAGGAAGCCAGACAGGATTTGCTTCTTTTGCTTGCACCACAATGCAGTGCTGAAAGAGGAGGAATCTACATAAAAACGCCTTCCTGGCAACGCCCAAATGCCCTGCTGCCATGCAGATAAACACTGGCAGCGGCAGCAAGTGCATGCCCACAGCCACCCCTTGTTCCTTCACACCTTGTATCAGCTGTAATCCAGTCCAGTCCAGTGCTGCCTGCTGAGCAGCACTGACCAACACTGCCTGGGCCCAGGCTTTTATCTCTGAGGCCCCATTATGATGTCAGAAAGCTGGCTCTGGAATCCTGAGGGCTCCACTATGACACGTGCAAAGTTCCGTCTGAACTTTATATAAGACGGTGAGGCTCAGTCAGTCACTCAGTGTTGCCTGAGAGGGCAACACTGCAACAGCCGGCCGCCAGGCTGTCTTTTTTTTGCACAGCTAGTTGCCTCCAGGAGGCCACAAGAGGGAGACAAGGGACTGCAAAATGGAAAATAGGCATCCACCAACTTTACAGACAACTTCTCCTTGCTCCTACAACCTCCATCCTTGCACAGTTTGTTATTCTTCTAGGTAACATAGTAACAAATCCAAATTGCTGCTCTCTTTGTAGGCAAGCAAGGCTTTGTTGCAACTGCAATTCTTACTTCTTCTTGAAATGTAGGGACGACAGTACATTCCATCACATCCATCTAGTGTACACAGGTAGGTCCATTGTGGCGGGCAGGCGAGCGGGCGTGCTGCTTTATTGGCTGTTTGCTGTTCCCCTACTCCACTCCACTATTTGACTGTTGTGCTGCATCAATCAATCAATCAATCAATCAATCAATCAATCAATCAATCAATCAATCAATCAATCAGTGGCTGGCTCAGGTGCAGCTCTTTAACTTACCTAAAAGGGAGGGCGGAGAGAAGACAAGGAAGGTGAATGAGGTGTTCCAATGTGAAATGCCGGAAACACAGAAACACAGACGACACACAACAAGAGGTGGCAATCTATTCATTAATTGCATTTAATCAATGAGCTCATTATCACTCATGCATTGTCCAACAGGTGTTGAAATAATGGGATTAAAAGGGGAGATCCCTTCAGAAAGACAGAAACAATAGCAAAGACAAAAAACACTTTTGGAATCTGCTTTTAGTCAACACATAAGGAAAGGGTGCACCGGTCCTGGAAATACTGCAATACCAGGTCAATGCGTGGAGTGGACAGAGCAAGCTCTATTTCCATCTCCCTGTTCTAAAAATCCATTTAATATATGGTCCCCAGATAGGGGACGTATCAGATATTAAACTGATAAGAACAGATACTACACTTGATCTTAGCCAAAAGGCCGAGAAGCGATAACCCGAACGGGCCGCGCGTTGCCCGAGCCTGCCCGATACTGCTGTTCAGCCCTTGCAGCGATTCAGCCTACTTCTAGGCAATTCCATGGGGCCCTGCAGGCTCACACACTCACAGCTACACGGGAGGTGAATAAAGGCCGGAGAGGAAGCCAGACAGGATTTGCTTCTTTTGCTTGCACCACAATGCAGTGCTGAAAGAGGAGGAATCTACATAAAAACGCCTTCCTGGCAACGCCCAAATGCCCTGCTGCCATGCAGATAAACACTGGCAGCGGCAGCAAGTGCATGCCCACAGCCACCCCTTGTTCCTTCACACCTTGTATCAGCTGTAATCCAGTCCAGTCCAGTGCTGCCTGCTGAGCAGCACTGACCAACACTGCCTGGGCCCAGGCTTTTATCTCTGAGGCCCCATTATGATGTCAGAAAGCTGGCTCTGGAATCCTGAGGGCTCCACTATGACACGTGCAAAGTTCCGTCTGAACTTTATATAAGACGGTGAGGCTCAGTCAGTCACTCAGTGTTGCCTGAGAGGGCAACACTGCAACAGCCGGCCGCCAGGCTGTCTTTTTTTTGCACAGCTAGTTGCCTCCAGGAGGCCACAAGAGGGAGACAAGGGACTGCAAAATGGAAAATAGGCATCCACCAACTTTACAGACAACTTCTCCTTGCTCCTACAACCTCCATCCTTGCACAGTTTGTTATTCTTCTAGGTAACATAGTAACAAATCCAAATTGCTGCTCTCTTTGTAGGCAAGCAAGGCTTTGTTGCAACTGCAATTCTTACTTCTTCTTGAAATGTAGGGACGACAGTACATTCCATCACATCCATCTAGTGTACACAGGTAGGTCCATTGTGGCGGGCAGGCGAGCGGGCGGGCTGCTTTATTGGCTGTTTGCTGTTCCCCTACTCCACTCCACTATTTGACTGTTGTGCTGCATCAATCAATCAATCAATCAATCAATCAATCAATCAATCAATCAATCAATCAATCAATCAATCAGTGGCTGGCTCAGGTGCAGCTCTTTAACTTACCTAAAAGGGAGGGCGGAGAGAAGACAAGGAAGGTGAATGAGGTGTTCCAATGTGAAATGCCGGAAACACAGAAACACAGACGACACACAACAAGAGGTGGCAATCTATTCATTAATTGCATTTAATCAATGAGCTCATTATCACTCATGCATTGTCCAACAGGTGTTGAAATAATGGGATTAAAAGGGGAGATCCCTTCAGAAAGACAGAAACAATAGCAAAGACAAAAAACACTTTTGGAATCTGCTTTTAGTCAACACATAAGGAAAGGGTGCACCGGTCCTGGAAATACTGCAATACCAGGTCAATGCGTGGAGTGGACAGAGCAAGCTCTATTTCCATCTCCCTGTTCTAAAAATCCATTTAATATATGGTCCCCAGATAGGGGACGTATCAGATATTAAACTGATAAGAACAGATACTACACTTGATCTTAGCCAAAAGGCCGAGAAGCGATAACCCGAACGGGCCGCGCGTTGCCCGAGCCTGCCCGATACTGCTGTTCAGCCCTTGCAGCGATTCAGCCTACTTCTAGGCAATTCCATGGGGCCCTGCAGGCTCACACACTCACAGCTACACGGGAGGTGAATAAAGGCCGGAGAGGAAGCCAGACAGGATTTGCTTCTTTTGCTTGCACCACAATGCAGTGCTGAAAGAGGAGGAATCTACATAAAAACGCCTTCCTGGCAACGCCCAAATGCCCTGCTGCCATGCAGATAAACACTGGCAGCGGCAGCAAGTGCATGCCCACAGCCACCCCTTGTTCCTTCACACCTTGTATCAGCTGTAATCCAGTCCAGTCCAGTGCTGCCTGCTGAGCAGCACTGACCAACACTGCCTGGGCCCAGGCTTTTATCTCTGAGGCCCCATTATGATGTCAGAAAGCTGGCTCTGGAATCCTGAGGGCTCCACTATGACACGTGCAAAGTTCCGTCTGAACTTTATATAAGACGGTGAGGCTCAGTCAGTCACTCAGTGTTGCCTGAGAGGGCAACACTGCAACAGCCGGCCGCCAGGCTGTCTTTTTTTTGCACAGCTAGTTGCCTCCAGGAGGCCACAAGAGGGAGACAAGGGACTGCAAAATGGAAAATAGGCATCCACCAACTTTACAGACAACTTCTCCTTGCTCCTACAACCTCCATCCTTGCACAGTTTGTTATTCTTCTAGGTAACATAGTAACAAATCCAAATTGCTGCTCTCTTTGTAGGCAAGCAAGGCTTTGTTGCAACTGCAATTCTTACTTCTTCTTGAAATGTAGGGACGACAGTACATTCCATCACATCCATCTAGTGTACACAGGTAGGTCCATTGTGGCGGGCAGGCGAGCGGGCGGGCTGCTTTATTGGCTGTTTGCTGTTCCCCTACTCCACTCCACTATTTGACTGTTGTGCTGCATCAATCAATCAATCAATCAATCAATCAATCAATCAATCAATCAATCAATCAATCAATCAATCAATCAATCAGTGGCTGGCTCAGGTGCAGCTCTTTAACTTACCTAAAAGGGAGGGCGGAGAGAAGACAAGGAAGGTGAATGAGGTGTTCCAATGTGAAATGCCGGAAACACAGAAACACAGACGACACACAACAAGAGGTGGCAATCTATTCATTAATTGCATTTAATCAATGAGCTCATTATCACTCATGCATTGTCCAACAGGTGTTGAAATAATGGGATTAAAAGGGGAGATCCCTTCAGAAAGACAGAAACAATAGCAAAGACAAAAAACACTTTTGGAATCTGCTTTTAGTCAACACATAAGGAAAGGGTGCACCGGTCCTGGAAATACTGCAATACCAGGTCAATGCGTGGAGTGGACAGAGCAAGCTCTATTTCCATCTCCCTGTTCTAAAAATCCATTTAATATATGGTCCCCAGATAGGGGACGTATCAGATATTAAACTGATAAGAACAGATACTACACTTGATCTTAGCCAAAAGGCCGAGAAGCGATAACCCGAACGGGCCGCGCGTTGCCCGAGCCTGCCCGATACTGCTGTTCAGCCCTTGCAGCGATTCAGCCTACTTCTAGGCAATTCCATGGGGCCCTGCAGGCTCACACACTCACAGCTACACGGGAGGTGAATAAAGGCCGGAGAGGAAGCCAGACAGGATTTGCTTCTTTTGCTTGCACCACAATGCAGTGCTGAAAGAGGAGGAATCTACATAAAAACGCCTTCCTGGCAACGCCCAAATGCCCTGCTGCCATGCAGATAAACACTGGCAGCGGCAGCAAGTGCATGCCCACAGCCACCCCTTGTTCCTTCACACCTTGTATCAGCTGTAATCCAGTCCAGTCCAGTGCTGCCTGCTGAGCAGCACTGACCAACACTGCCTGGGCCCAGGCTTTTATCTCTGAGGCCCCATTATGATGTCAGAAAGCTGGCTCTGGAATCCTGAGGGCTCCACTATGACACGTGCAAAGTTCCGTCTGAACTTTATATAAGACGGTGAGGCTCAGTCAGTCACTCAGTGTTGCCTGAGAGGGCAACACTGCAACAGCCGGCCGCCAGGCTGTCTTTTTTTTGCACAGCTAGTTGCCTCCAGGAGGCCACAAGAGGGAGACAAGGGACTGCAAAATGGAAAATAGGCATCCACCAACTTTACAGACAACTTCTCCTTGCTCCTACAACCTCCATCCTTGCACAGTTTGTTATTCTTCTAGGTAACATAGTAACAAATCCAAATTGCTGCTCTCTTTGTAGGCAAGCAAGGCTTTGTTGCAACTGCAATTCTTACTTCTTCTTGAAATGTAGGGACGACAGTACATTCCATCACATCCATCTAGTGTACACAGGTAGGTCCATTGTGGCGGGCAGGCGAGCGGGCGGTCTGCTTTATTGGCTGTTTGCTGTTCCCCTACTCCACTCCACTATTTGACTGTTGTGCTGCATCAATCAATCAATCAATCAATCAATCAATCAATCAATCAATCAGTGGCTGGCTCAGGTGCAGCTCTTTAACTTACCTAAAAGGGAGGGCGGAGAGAAGACAAGGAAGGTGAATGAGGTGTTCCAATGTGAAATGCCGGAAACACAGAAACACAGACGACACACAACAAGAGGTGGCAATCTATTCATTAATTGCATTTAATCAATGAGCTCATTATCACTCATGCATTGTCCAACAGGTGTTGAAATAATGGGATTAAAAGGGGAGATCCCTTCAGAAAGACAGAAACAATAGCAAAGACAAAAAACACTTTTGGAATCTGCTTTTAGTCAACACATAAGGAAAGGGTGCACCGGTCCTGGAAATACTGCAATACCAGGTCAATGCGTGGAGTGGACAGAGCAAGCTCTATTTCCATCTCCCTGTTCTAAAAATCCATTTAATATATGGTCCCCAGATAGGGGACGTATCAGATATTAAACTGATAAGAACAGATACTACACTTGATCTTAGCCAAAAGGCCGAGAAGCGATAACCCGAACGGGCCGCGCGTTGCCCGAGCCTGCCCGATACTGCTGTTCAGCCCTTGCAGCGATTCAGCCTACTTCTAGGCAATTCCATGGGGCCCTGCAGGCTCACACACTCACAGCTACACGGGAGGTGAATAAAGGCCGGAGAGGAAGCCAGACAGGATTTGCTTCTTTTGCTTGCACTACAATGCAGTGCTGAAAGAGGAGGAATCTACATAAAAACGCCTTCCTGGCAACGCCCAAATGCCCTGCTGCCATGCAGATAAACACTGGCAGCGGCAGCAAGTGCATGCCCACAGCCACCCCTTGTTCCTTCACACCTTGTATCAGCTGTAATCCAGTCCAGTCCAGTGCTGCCTGCTGAGCAGCACTGACCAACACTGCCTGGGCCCAGGCTTTTATCTCTGAGGCCCCATTATGATGTCAGAAAGCTGGCTCTCGAATCCTGAGGGCTCCACTATGACACGTGCAAAGTTCCGTCTGAACTTTATATAAGACGGTGAGGCTCAGTCAGTCACTCAGTGTTGCCTGAGAGGGCAACACTGCAACAGCCGGCCGCCAGGCTGTCTTTTTTTTGCACAGCTAGTTGCCTCCAGGAGGCCACAAGAGGGAGACAAGGGACTGCAAAATGGAAAATAGGCATCCACCAACTTTACAGACAACTTCTCCTTGCTCCTACAACCTCCATCCTTGCACAGTTTGTTATTCTTCTAGGTAACATAGTAACAAATCCAAATTGCTGCTCTCTTTGTAGGCAAGCAAGGCTTTGTTGCAACTGCAATTCTTACTTCTTCTTGAAATGTAGGGACGACAGTACATTCCATCACATCCATCTAGTGTACACAGGTAGGTCCATTGTGGCGGGCAGGCGAGCGGGCGGGCTGCTTTATTGGCTGTTTGCTGTTCCCCTACTCCACTCCACTATTTGACTGTTGTGCTGCATCAATCAATCAATCAATCAATCAATCAATCAATCAATCAATCAATCAGTGGCTGGCTCAGGTGCAGCTCTTTAACTTACCTAAAAGGGAGGGTGGAGAGAAGACAAGGAAGGTGAATGAGGTGTTCCAATGTGAAATGCCGGAAACACAGAAACACAGACGACACACAACAAGAGGTGGCAATCTATTCATTAATTGCATTTAATCAATGAGCTCATTATCACTCATGCATTGTCCAACAGGTGTTGAAATAATGGGATTAAAAGGGGAGATCCCTTCAGAAAGACAGAAACAATAGCAAAGACAAAAAACACTTTTGGAATCTGCTTTTAGTCAACACATAAGGAAAGGGTGCACCGGTCCTGGAAATACTGCAATACCAGGTCAATGCGTGGAGTGGACAGAGCAAGCTCTATTTCCATCTCCCTGTTCTAAAAATCCATTTAATATATGGTCCCCAGATAGGGGACGTATCAAATATTAAACTGATAAGAACAGATACTACACTTGATCTTAGCCAAAAGGCCGAGAAGCGATAATCCGAACGGGCCGCGCGTTGCCCGAGCCTGCCCGATACTGCTGTTCAGCCCTTGCAGCGATTCAGCCTACTTCTAGGCAATTCCATGGGGACCTGCAGGCTCACACACTCACAGCTACACGGGAGGTGAATAAAGGCCGGAGAGGAAGCCAGACAGGATTTGCTTCTTTTGCTTGCACCACAATGCAGTGCTGAAAGAGGAGGAATCTACATAAAAACGCCTTCCTGGCAACGCCCAAATGCCCTGCTGCCATGCAGATAAACACTGGCAGCGGCAGCAAGTGCATGCCCACAGCCACCCCTTGTTCCTTCACACCTTGTATCAGCTGTAATCCAGTCCAGTCCAGTGCTGCCTGCTGAGCAGCACTGACCAACACTGCCTGGGCCCAGGCTTTTATCTCTGAGGCCCCATTATGATGTCAGAAAGCTGGCTCTGGAATCCTGAGGGCTCCACTATGACACGTGCAAAGTTCCGTCTGAACTTTATATAAGACGGTGAGGCTCAGTCAGTCACTCAGTGTTGCCTGAGAGGGCAACACTGCAACAGCCGGCCGCCAGGCTGTCTTTTTTTTGCACAGCTAGTTGCCTCCAGGAGGCCACAAGAGGGAGACAAGGGACTGCAAAATGGAAAATAGGCATCCACCAACTTTACAGACAACTTCTCCTTGCTCCTACAACCTCCATCCTTGCACAGTTTGTTATTCTTCTAGGTAACATAGTAACAAATCCAAATTGCTGCTCTCTTTGTAGGCAAGCAAGGCTTTGTTGCAACTGCAATTCTTACTTCTTCTTGAAATGTAGGGACGACAGTACATTCCATCACATCCATCTAGTGTACACAGGTAGGTCCATTGTGGCGGGCAGGCGAGCGGGCGGGCTGCTTTATTGGCTGTTTGCTGTTCCCCTACTCCACTCCACTATTTGACTGTTGTGCTGCATCAATCAATCAATCAATCAATCAATCAATCAATCAATCAATCAATCAATCAATCAATCAGTGGCTGGCTCAGGTGCAGCTCTTTAACTTACCTAAAAGGGAGGGCGGAGAGAAGACAAGGAAGGTGAATGAGGTGTTCCAATGTGAAATGCCGGAAACACAGAAACACAGACGACACACAACAAGAGGTGGCAATCTATTCATTAATTGCATTTAATCAATGAGCTCATTATCACTCATGCATTGTCCAACAGGTGTTGAAATAATGGGATTAAAAGGGGAGATCCCTTCAGAAAGACAGAAACAATAGCAAAGACAAAAAACACTTTTGGAATCTGCTTTTAGTCAACACATAAGGAAAGGGTGCACCGGTCCTGGAAATACTGCAATACCAGGTCAATGCGTGGAGTGGACAGAGCAAGCTCTATTTCCATCTCCCTGTTCTAAAAATCCATTTAATATATGGTCCCCAGATAGGGGACGTATCAGATATTAAACTGATAAGAACAGATACTACACTTGATCTTAGCCAAAAGGCCGAGAAGCGATAACCCGAACGGGCCGCGCGTTGCCCGAGCCTGCCCGATACTGCTGTTCAGCCCTTGCAGCGATTCAGCCTACTTCTAGGCAATTCCATGGGGCCCTGCAGGCTCACACACTCACAGCTACACGGGAGGTGAATAAAGGCCGGAGAGGAAGCCAGACAGGATTTGCTTCTTTTGCTTGCACCACAATGCAGTGCTGAAAGAGGAGGAATCTACATAAAAACGCCTTCCTGGCAACGCCCAAATGCCCTGCTGCCATGCAGATAAACACTGGCAGCGGCAGCAAGTGCATGCCCACAGCCACCCCTTGTTCCTTCACACCTTGTATCAGCTGTAATCCAGTCCAGTCCAGTGCTGCCTGCTGAGCAGCACTGACCAACACTGCCTGGGCCCAGGCTTTTATCTCTGAGGCCCCATTATGATGTCAGAAAGCTGGCTCTGGAATCCTGAGGGCTCCACTATGACACGTGCAAAGTTCCGTCTGAACTTTATATAAGACGGTGAGGCTCAGTCAGTCACTCAGTGTTGCCTGAGAGGGCAACACTGCAACAGCCGGCCGCCAGGCTGTCTTTTTTTTGCACAGCTAGTTGCCTCCAGGAGGCCACAAGAGGGAGACAAGGGACTGCAAAATGGAAAATAGGCATCCACCAACTTTACAGACAACTTCTCCTTGCTCCTACAACCTCCATCCTTGCACAGTTTGTTATTCTTCTAGGTAACATAGTAACAAATCCAAATTGCTGCTCTCTTTGTAGGCAAGCAAGGCTTTGTTGCAACTGCAATTCTTACTTCTTCTTGAAATGTAGGGACGACAGTACATTCCATCACATCCATCTAGTGTACACAGGTAGGTCCATTGTGGCGGGCAGGCGAGCGGGCGGGCTGCTTTATTGGCTGTTTGCTGTTCCCCTACTCCACTCCACTATTTGACTGTTGTGCTGCATCAATCAATCAATCAATCAATCAATCAATCAATCAATCAATCAATCAATCAATCAGTGGCTGGCTCAGGTGCAGCTCTTTAACTTACCTAAAAGGGAGGGCGGAGAGAAGACAAGGAAGGTGAATGAGGTGTTCCAATGTGAAATGCCGGAAACACAGAAACACAGACGACACACAACAAGAGGTGGCAATCTATTCATTAATTGCATTTAATCAATGAGCTCATTATCACTCATGCATTGTCCAACAGGTGTTGAAATAATGGGATTAAAAGGGGAGATCCCTTCAGAAAGACAGAAACAATAGCAAAGACAAAAAACACTTTTGGAATCTGCTTTTAGTCAACACATAAGGAAAGGGTGCACCGGTCCTGGAAATACTGCAATACCAGGTCAATGCGTGGAGTGGACAGAGCAAGCTCTATTTCCATCTCCCTGTTCTAAAAATACATTTAATATATGGTCCCCAGATAGGGGACGTATCAGATATTAAACTGATAAGAACAGATACTACACTTGATCTTAGCCAAAAGGCCGAGAAGCGATAACCCGAACGGGCCGCGCGTTGCCCGAGCCTGCCCGATACTGCTGTTCAGCCCTTGCAGCGATTCAGCCTACTTCTAGGCAATTCCATGGGGCCCTGCAGGCTCACACACTCACAGCTACACGGGAGGTGAATAAAGGCCGGAGAGGAAGCCAGACAGGATTTGCTTCTTTTGCTTGCACCACAATGCAGTGCTGAAAGAGGAGGAATCTACATAAAAACGCCTTCCTGGCAACGCCCAAATGCCCTGCTGCCATGCAGATAAACACTGGCAGCGGCAGCAAGTGCATGCCCACAGCCACCCCTTGTTCCTTCACACCTTGTATCAGCTGTAATCCAGTCCAGTCCAGTGCTGCCTGCTGAGCAGCACTGACCAACACTGCCTGGGCCCAGGCTTTTATCTCTGAGGCCCCATTATGATGTCAGAAAGCTGGCTCTGGAATCCTGAGGGCTCCACTATGACACGTGCAAAGTTCCGTCTGAACTTTATATAAGACGGTGAGGCTCAGTCAGTCACTCAGTGTTGCCTGAGAGGGCAACACTGCAACAGCCGGCCGCCAGGCTGTCTTTTTTTTGCACAGCTAGTTGCCTCCAGGAGGCCACAAGAGGGAGACAAGGGACTGCAAAATGGAAAATAGGCATCCACCAACTTTACAGACAACTTCTCCTTGCTCCTACAACCTCCATCCTTGCACAGTTTGTTATTCTTCTAGGTAACATAGTAACAAATCCAAATTGCTGCTCTCTTTGTAGGCAAGCAAGGCTTTGTTGCAACTGCAATTCTTACTTCTTCTTGAAATGTAGGGACGACAGTACATTCCATCACATCCATCTAGTGTACACAGGTAGGTCCATTGTGGCGGGCAGGCGAGCGGGCGGGCTGCTTTATTGGCTGTTTGCTGTTCCCCTACTCCACTCCACTATTTGACTGTTGTGCTGCATCAATCAATCAATCAATCAATCAATCAATCAATCAATCAATCAATCAATCAATCAGTGGCTGGCTCAGGTGCAGCTCTTTAACTTACCTAAAAGGGAGGGCGGAGAGAAGACAAGGAAGGTGAATGAGGTGTTCCAATGTGAAATGCCGGAAACACAGAAACACAGACGACACACAACAAGAGGTGGCAATCTATTCATTAATTGCATTTAATCAATGAGCTCATTATCACTCATGCATTGTCCAACAGGTGTTGAAATAATGGGATTAAAAGGGGAGATCCCTTCAGAAAGACAGAAACAATAGCAAAGACAAAAAACACTTTTGGAATCTGCTTTTAGTCAACACATAAGGAAAGGGTGCACCGGTCCTGGAAATACTGCAATACCAGGTCAATGCGTGGAGTGGACAGAGCAAGCTCTATTTCCATCTCCCTGTTCTAAAAATCCATTTAATATATGGTCCCCAGATAGGGGACGTATCAGATATTAAACTGATAAGAACAGATACTACACTTGATCTTAGCCAAAAGGCCGAGAAGCGATAACCCGAACGGGCCGCGCGTTGCCCGAGCCTGCCCGATACTGCTGTTCAGCCCTTGCAGCGATTCAGCCTACTTCTAGGCAATTCCATGGGGCCCTGCAGGCTCACACACTCACAGCTACACGGGAGGTGAATAAAGGCCGGAGAGGAAGCCAGACAGGATTTGCTTCTTTTGCTTGCACCACAATGCAGTGCTGAAAGAGGAGGAATCTACATAAAAACGCCTTCCTGGCAACGCCCAAATGCCCTGCTGCCATGCAGATAAACACTGGCAGCGGCAGCAAGTGCATGCCCACAGCCACCCCTTGTTCCTTCACACCTTGTATCAGCTGTAATCCAGTCCAGTCCAGTGCTGCCTGCTGAGCAGCACTGACCAACACTGCCTGGGCCCAGGCTTTTATCTCTGAGGCCCCATTATGATGTCAGAAAGCTGGCTCTGGAATCCTGAGGGCTCCACTATGACACGTGCAAAGTTCCGTCTGAACTTTATATAAGACGGTGAGGCTCAGTCAGTCACTCAGTGTTGCCTGAGAGGGCAACACTGCAACAGCCGGCCGCCAGGCTGTCTTTTTTTTGCACAGCTAGTTGCCTCCAGGAGGCCACAAGAGGGAGACAAGGGACTGCAAAATGGAAAATAGGCATCCACCAACTTTACAGACAACTTCTCCTTGCTCCTACAACCTCCATCCTTGCACAGTTTGTTATTCTTCTAGGTAACATAGTAACAAATCCAAATTGCTGCTCTCTTTGTAGGCAAGCAAGGCTTTGTTGCAACTGCAATTCTTACTTCTTCTTGAAATGTAGGGACGACAGTACATTCCATCACATCCATCTAGTGTACACAGGTAGGTCCATTGTGGCGGGCAGGCGAGCGGGCGGGCTGCTTTATTGGCTGTTTGCTGTTCCCCTACTCCACTCCACTATTTGACTGTTGTGCTGCATCAATCAATCAATCAATCAATCAATCAATCAATCAATCAATCAATCAATCAGTGGCTGGCTCAGGTGCAGCTCTTTAACTTACCTAAAAGGGAGGGCGGAGAGAAGACAAGGAAGGTGAATGAGGTGTTCCAATGTGAAATGCCGGAAACACAGAAACACAGACGACACACAACAAGAGGTGGCAATCTATTCATTAATTGCATTTAATCAATGAGCTCATTATCACTCATGCATTGTCCAACAGGTGTTGAAATAATGGGATTAAAAGGGGAGATCCCTTCAGAAAGACAGAAACAATAGCAAAGACAAAAAACACTTTTGGAATCTGCTTTTAGTCAACACATAAGGAAAGGGTGCACCGGTCCTGGAAATACTGCAATACCAGGTCAATGCGTGGAGTGGACAGAGCAAGCTCTATTTCCATCTCCCTGTTCTAAAAATCCATTTAATATATGGTCCCCAGATAGGGGACGTATCAGATATTAAACTGATAAGAACAGATACTACACTTGATCTTAGCCAAAAGGCCGAGAAGCGATAACCCGAACGGGCCGCGCGTTGCCCGAGCCTGCCCGATACTGCTGTTCAGCCCTTGCAGCGATTCAGCCTACTTCTAGGCAATTCCATGGGGCCCTGCAGGCTCACACACTCACAGCTACACGGGAGGTGAATAAAGGCCGGAGAGGAAGCCAGACAGGATTTGCTTCTTTTGCTTGCACCACAATGCAGTGCTGAAAGAGGAGGAATCTACATAAAAACGCCTTCCTGGCAACGCCCAAATGCCCTGCTGCCATGCAGATAATCACTGGCAGCGGCAGCAAGTGCATGCCCACAGCCACCCCTTGTTCCTTCACACCTTGTATCAGCTGTAATCCAGTCCAGTCCAGTGCTGCCTGCTGAGCAGCACTGACCAACACTGCCTGGGCCCAGGCTTTTATCTCTGAGGCCCCATTATGATGTCAGAAAGCTGGCTCTGGAATCCTGAGGGCTCCACTATGACACGTGCAAAGTTCCGTCTGAACTTTATATAAGACGGTGAGGCTCAGTCAGTCACTCAGTGTTGCCTGAGAGGGCAACACTGCAACAGCCGGCCGCCAGGCTGTCTTTTTTTTGCACAGCTAGTTGCCTCCAGGAGGCCACAAGAGGGAGACAAGGGACTGCAAAATGGAAAATAGGCATCCACCAACTTTACAGACAACTTCTCCTTGCTCCTACAACCTCCATCCTTGCACAGTTTGTTATTCTTCTAGGTAACATAGTAACAAATCCAAATTGCTGCTCTCTTTGTAGGCAAGCAAGGCTTTGTTGCAACTGCAATTCTTACTTCTTCTTGAAATGTAGGGACGACAGTACATTCCATCACATCCATCTAGTGTACACAGGTAGGTCCATTGTGGCGGGCAGGCGAGCGGGCGGGCTGCTTTATTGGCTGTTTGCTGTTCCCCTACTCCACTCCACTATTTGACTGTTGTGCTGCATCAATCAATCAATCAATCAATCAATCAATCGATCAATCAATCAATCAATCAATCAATCAATCAGTGGCTGGCTCAGGTGCAGCTCTTTAACTTACCTAAAAGGGAGGGCGGAGAGAAGACAAGGAAGGTGAATGAGGTGTTCCAATGTGAAATGCCGGAAACACAGAAACACAGACGACACACAACAAAAGGTGGCAATCTATTCATTAATTGCATTTAATCAATGAGCTCATTATCACTCATGCATTGTCCAACAGGTGTTGAAATAATGGGATTAAAAGGGGAGATCCCTTCAGAAAGACAGAAACAATAGCAAAGACAAAAAACACTTTTGGAATCTGCTTTTAGTCAACACATAAGGAAAGGGTGCACCGGTCCTGGAAATACTGCAATACCAGGTCAATGCGTGGAGTGGACAGAGCAAGGTCTATTTCCATCTCCCTGTTCTAAAAATCCATTTAATATATGGTCCCCAGATAGGGGACGTATCAGATATTAAACTGATAAGAACAGATACTACACTTGATCTTAGCCAAAAGGCCGAGAAGCGATAACCCGAACGGGCCGCGCGTTGCCCGAGCCTGCCCGATACTGCTGTTCAGCCCTTGCAGCGATTCAGCCTACTTCTAGGCAATTCCATGGGGCCCTGCAGGCTCACACACTCACAGCTACACGGGAGGTGAATAAAGGCCGGAGAGGAAGCCAGACAGGATTTGCTTCTTTTGCTTGCACCACAATGCAGTGCTGAAAGAGGAGGAATCTACATAAAAACGCCTTCCTGGCAACGCCCAAATGCCCTGCTGCCATGCAGATAAACACTGGCAGCGGCAGCAAGTGCATGCCCACAGCCACCCCTTGTTCCTTCACACCTTGTATCAGCTGTAATCCAGTCCAGTCCAGTGCTGCCTGCTGAGCAGCACTGACCAACACTACCTGGGCCCAGGCTTTTATCTCTGAGGCCCCATTATGATGTCAGAAAGCTGGCTCTGGAATCCTGAGGGCTCCACTATGACACGTGCAAAGTTCCGTCTGAACTTTATATAAGACGGTGAGGCTCAGTCAGTCACTCAGTGTTGCCTGAGAGGGCAACACTGCAACAGCCGGCCGCCAGGCTGTCTTTTTTTTGCACAGCTAGTTGCCTCCAGGAGGCCACAAGAGGGAGACAAGGGACTGCAAAATGGAAAATAGGCATCCACCAACTTTACAGACAACTTCTCCTTGCTCCTACAACCTCCATCCTTGCACAGTTTGTTATTCTTCTAGGTAACATAGTAACAAATCCAAATTGCTGCTCTCTTTGTAGGCAAGCAAGGCTTTGTTGCAACTGCAATTCTTACTTCTTCTTGAAATGTAGGGACGACAGTACATTCCATCACATCCATCTAGTGTACACAGGTAGGTCCATTGTGGCGGGCAGGCGAGCGGGCGGGCTGCTTTATTGGCTGTTTGCTGTTCCCCTACTCCACTCCACTATTTGACTGTTGTGCTGCATCAATCAATCAATCAATCAATCAATCAATCAATCAATCAATCAATCAATCAGTGGCTGGCTCAGGTGCAGCTCTTTAACTTACCTAAAAGGGAGGGCGGAGAGAAGACAAGGAAGGTGAATGAGGTGTTCCAATGTGAAATGCCGGAAACACAGAAACACAGACGACACACAACAAGAGGTGGCAATCTATTCATTAATTGCATTTAATCAATGAGCTCATTATCACTCATGCATTGTCCAACAGGTGTTGAAATAATGGGATTAAAAGGGGAGATCCCTTCAGAAAGACAGAAACAATAGCAAAGACAAAAAACACTTTTGGAATCTGCTTTTAGTCAACACATAAGGAAAGGGTGCACCGGTCCTGGAAATACTGCAATACCAGGTCAATGCGTGGAGTGGACAGAGCAAGCTCTATTTCCATCTCCCTGTTCTAAAAATCCATTTAATATATGGTCCCCAGATAGGGGACGTATCAGATATTAAACTGATAAGAACAGATACTACACTTGATCTTAGCCAAAAGGCCGAGAAGCGATAACCCGAACGGGCCGCGCGTTGCCCGAGCCTGCCCGATACTGCTGTTCAGCCCTTGCAGCGATTCAGCCTACTTCTAGGCAATTCCATGGGGCCCTGCAGGCTCACACACTCACAGCTACACGGGAGGTGAATAAAGGCCGGAGAGGAAGCCAGACAGGATTTGCTTCTTTTGCTTGCACCACAATGCAGTGCTGAAAGAGGAGGAATCTACATAAAAACGCCTTCCTGGCAACGCCCAAATGCCCTGCTGCCATGCAGATAAACACTGGCAGCGGCAGCAAGTGCATGCCCACAGCCACCCCTTGTTCCTTCACACCTTGTATCAGCTGTAATCCAGTCCAGTCCAGTGCTGCCTGCTGAGCAGCACTGACCAACACTGCCTGGGCCCAGGCTTTTATCTCTGAGGCCCCATTATGATGTCAGAAAGCTGGCTCTGGAATCCTGAGGGCTCCACTATGACACGTGCAAAGTTCCGTCTGAACTTTATATAAGACGGTGAGGCTCAGTCAGTCACTCAGTGTTGCCTGAGAGGGCAACACTGCAACAGCCGGCCGCCAGGCTGTCTTTTTTTTGCACAGCTAGTTGCCTCCAGGAGGCCACAAGAGGGAGACAAGGGACTGCAAAATGGAAAATAGGCATCCACCAACTTTACAGACAACTTCTCCTTGCTCCTACAACCTCCATCCTTGCACAGTTTGTTATTCTTCTAGGTAACATAGTAACAAATCCAAATTGCTGCTCTCTTTGTAGGCAAGCAAGGCTTTGTTGCAACTGCAATTCTTACTTCTTCTTGAAATGTAGGGACGACAGTACATTCCATCACATCCATCTAGTGTACACAGGTAGGTCCATTGTGGCGGGCAGGCGAGCGGGCGGGCTGCTTTATTGGCTGTTTGCTGTTCCCCTACTCCACTCCACTATTTGACTGTTGTGCTGCATCAATCAATCAATCAATCAATCAATCAATCAATCAATCAATCAATCAATCAGTGGCTGGCTCAGGTGCAGCTCTTTAACTTACCTAAAAGGGAGGGCGGAGAGAAGACAAGGAAGGTGAATGAGGTGTTCCAATGTGAAATGCCGGAAACACAGAAACACAGACGACACACAACAAGAGGTGGCAATCTATTCATTAATTGCATTTAATCAATGAGCTCATTATCACTCATGCATTGTCCAACAGGTGTTGAAATAATGGGATTAAAAGGGGAGATCCCTTCAGAAAGACAGAAACAATAGCAAAGACAAAAAACACTTTTGGAATCTGCTTTTAGTCAACACATAAGGAAAGGGTGCACCGGTCCTGGAAATACTGCAATACCAGGTCAATGCGTGGAGTGGACAGAGCAAGCTCTATTTCCATCTCCCTGTTCTAAAAATCCATTTAATATATGGTCCCCAGATAGGGGACGTATCAGATATTAAACTGATAAGAACAGATACTACACTTGATCTTAGCCAAAAGGCCGAGAAGCGATAACCCGAACGGGCCGCGCGTTGCCCGAGCCTGCCCGATACTGCTGTTCAGCCCTTGCAGCGATTCAGCCTACTTCTAGGCAATTCCATGGGGCCCTGCAGGCTCACACACTCACAGCTACACGGGAGGTGAATAAAGGCCGGAGAGGAAGCCAGACAGGATTTGCTTCTTTTGCTTGCACCACAAAGCAGTGCTGAAAGAGGAGGAATCTACATAAAAACGCCTTCCTGGCAACGCCCAAATGCCCTGCTGCCATGCAGATAAACACTGGCAGCGGCAGCAAGTGCATGCCCACAGCCACCCCTTGTTCCTTCACACCTTGTATCAGCTGTAATCCAGTCCAGTCCAGTGCTGCCTGCTGAGCAGCACTGACCAACACTGCCTGGGCCCAGGCTTTTATCTCTGAGGCCCCATTATGATGTCAGAAAGCTGGCTCTGGAATCCTGAGGGCTCCACTATGACACGTGCAAAGTTCCGTCTGAACTTTATATAAGACGGTGAGGCTCAGTCAGTCACTCAGTGTTGCCTGAGAGGGCAACACTGCAACAGCCGGCCGCCAGGCTGTCTTTTTTTTGCACAGCTAGTTGCCTCCAGGAGGCCACAAGAGGGAGACAAGGGACTGCAAAATGGAAAATAGGCATCCACCAACTTTACAGACAACTTCTCCTTGCTCCTACAACCTCCATCCTTGCACAGTTTGTTATTCTTCTAGGTAACATAGTAACAAATCCAAATTGCTGCTCTCTTTGTAGGCAAGCAAGGCTTTGTTGCAACTGCAATTCTTACTTCTTCTTGAAATGTAGGGACGACAGTACATTCCATCACATCCATCTAGTGTACACAGGTAGGTCCATTGTGGCGGGCAGGCGAGCGGGCGGGCTGCTTTATTGGCTGTTTGCTGTTCCCCTACTCCACTCCACTATTTGACTGTTGTGCTGCATCAATCAATCAATCAATCAATCAATCAATCAATCAATCAATCAGTGGCTGGCTCAGGTGCAGCTCTTTAACTTACCTAAAAGGGAGGGCGGAGAGAAGACAAGGAAGGTGAATGAGGTGTTCCAATGTGAAATGCCGGAAACACAGAAACACAGACGACACACAACAAGAGGTGGCAATCTATTCATTAATTGCATTTAATCAATGAGCTCATTATCACTCATGCATTGTCCAACAGGTGTTGAAATAATGGGATTAAAAGGGGAGATCCCTTCAGAAAGACAGAAACAGTAGCAAAGACAAAAAACACTTTTGGAATCTGCTTTTAGTCAACACATAAGGAAAGGGTGCACCGGTCCTGGAAATACTGCAATACCAGGTCAATGCGTGGAGTGGACAGAGCAAGCTCTATTTCCATCTCCCTGTTCTAAAAATCCATTTAATATATGGTCCCCAGATAGGGGACGTATCAGATATTAAACTGATAAGAACAGATACTACACTTGATCTTAGCCAAAAGGCCGAGAAGCGATAACCCGAACGGGCCGCGCGTTGCCCGAGCCTGCCCGATACTGCTGTTCAGCCCTTGCAGCGATTCAGCCTACTTCTAGGCAATTCCATGGGGCCCTGCAGGCTCACACACTCACAGCTACACGGGAGGTGAATAAAGGCCGGAGAGGAAGCCAGACAGGATTTGCTTCTTTTGCTTGCACCACAATGCAGTGCTGAAAGAGGAGGAATCTACATAAAAACGCCTTCCTGGCAACGCCCAAATGCCCTGCTGCCATGCAGATAAACACTGGCAGCGGCAGCAAGTGCATGCCCACAGCCACCCCTTGTTCCTTCACACCTTGTATCAGCTGTAATCCAGTCCAGTCCAGTGCTGCCTGCTGAGCAGCACTGACCAACACTGCCTGGGCCCAGGCTTTTATCTCTGAGGCCCCATTATGATGTCAGAAAGCTGGCTCTGGAATCCTGAGGGCTCCACTATGACACGTGCAAAGTTCCGTCTGAACTTTATATAAGACGGTGAGGCTCAGTCAGTCACTCAGTGTTGCCTGAGAGGGCAACACTGCAACAGCCGGCCGCCAGGCTGTCTTTTTTTTGCACAGCTAGTTGCCTCCAGGAGGCCACAAGAGGGAGACAAGGGACTGCAAAATGGAAAATAGGCATCCACCAACTTTACAGACAACTTCTCCTTGCTCCTACAACCTCCATCCTTGCACAGTTTGTTATTCTTCTAGGTAACATAGTAACAAATCCAAATTGCTGCTCTCTTTGTAGGCAAGCAAGGCTTTGTTGCAACTGCAATTCTTACTTCTTCTTGAAATGTAGGGACGACAGTACATTCCATCACATCCATCTAGTGTACACAGGTAGGTCCATTGTGGCGGGCAGGCGAGCGGGCGGGCTGCTTTATTGGCTGTTTGCTGTTCCCCTACTCCACTCCACTATTTGACTGTTGTGCTGCATCAATCAATCAATCAATCAATCAATCAATCAATCAATCAATCAGTGGCTGGCTCAGGTGCAGCTCTTTAACTTACCTAAAAGGGAGGGCGGAGAGAAGACAAGGAAGGTGAATGAGGTGTTCCAATGTGAAATGCCGGAAACACAGAAACACAGACGACACACAACAAGAGGTGGCAATCTATTCATTAATTGCATTTAATCAATGAGCTCATTATCACTCATGCATTGTCCAACAGGTGTTGAAATAATGGGATTAAAAGGGGAGATCCCTTCAGAAAGACAGAAACAATAGCAAAGACAAAAAACACTTTTGGAATCTGCTATTAGTCAACACATAAGGAAAGGGTGCACCGGTCCTGGAAATACTGCAATACCAGGTCAATGCGTGGAGTGGACAGAGCAAGCTCTATTTCCATCTCCCTGTTCTAAAAATCCATTTAATATATGGTCCCCAGATAGGGGACGTATCAGATATTAAACTGATAAGAACAGATACTACACTTGATCTTAGCCAAAAGGCCGAGAAGCGATAACCCGAACGGGCCGCGCGTTGCCCGAGCCTGCCCGATACTGCTGTTCAGCCCTTGCAGCGATTCAGCCTACTTCTAGGCAATTCCATGGGGCCCTGCAGGCTCACACACTCACAGCTACACGGGAGGTGAATAAAGGCCGGAGAGGAAGCCAGACAGGATTTGCTTCTTTTGCTTGCACCACAATGCAGTGCTGAAAGAGGAGGAATCTACATAAAAACGCCTTCCTGGCAACGCCCAAATGCCCTGCTGCCATGCAGATAAACACTGGCAGCGGCAGCAAGTGCATGCCCACAGCCACCCCTTGTTCCTTCACACCTTGTATCAGCTGTAATCCAGTCCAGTCCAGTGCTGCCTGCTGAGCAGCACTGACCAACACTGCCTGGGCCCAGGCTTTTATCTCTGAGGCCCCATTATGATGTCAGAAAGCTGGCTCTGGAATCCTGAGGGCTCCACTATGACACGTGCAAAGTTCCGTCTGAACTTTATATAAGACGGTGAGGCTCAGTCAGTCACTCAGTGTTGCCTGAGAGGGCAACACTGCAACAGCCGGCCGCCAGGCTGTCTTTTTTTTGCACAGCTAGTTGCCTCCAGGAGGCCACAAGAGGGAGACAAGGGACTGCAAAATGGAAAATAGGCATCCACCAACTTTACAGACAACTTCTCCTTGCTCCTACAACCTCCATCCTTGCACAGTTTGTTATTCTTCTAGGTAACATAGTAACAAATCCAAATTGCTGCTCTCTTTGTAGGCAAGCAAGGCTTTGTTGCAACTGCAATTCTTACTTCTTCTTGAAATGTAGGGACGACAGTACATTCCATCACATCCATCTAGTGTACACAGGTAGGTCCATTGTGGCGGGCAGGCGAGCGGGCGGGCTGCTTTATTGGCTGTTTGCTGTTCCCCTACTCCACTCCACTATTTGACTGTTGTGCTGCATCAATCAATCAATCAATCAATCAATCAATCAATCAATCAATCAATCAATCAATCAGTGGCTGGCTCAGGTGCAGCTCTTTAACTTACCTAAAAGGGAGGGCGGAGAGAAGACAAGGAAGGTGAATGAGGTGTTCCAATGTGAAATGCCGGAAACACAGAAACACAGACGACACACAACAAGAGGTGGCAATCTATTCATTAATTGCATTTAATCAATGAGCTCATTATCACTCATGCATTGTCCAACAGGTGTTGAAATAATGGGATTAAAAGGGGAGATCCCTTCAGAAAGACAGAAACAATAGCAAAGACAAAAAACACTTTTGGAATCTGCTTTTAGTCAACACATAAGGAAAGGGTGCACCGGTCCTGGAAATACTGCAATACCAGGTCAATGCGTGGAGTGGACAGAGCAAGCTCTATTTCCATCTCCCTGTTCTAAAAATCCATTTAATATATGGTCCCCAGATAGGGGACGTATCAGATATTAAACTGATAAGAACAGATACTACACTTGATCTTAGCCAAAAGGCCGAGAAGCGATAACCCGAACGGGCCGCGCGTTGCCCGAGCCTGCCCGATACTGCTGTTCAGCCCTTGCAGCGATTCAGCCTACTTCTAGGCAATTCCATGGGGCCCTGCAGGCTCACACACTCACAGCTACACGGGAGGTGAATAAAGGCCGGAGAGGAAGCCAGACAGGATTTGCTTCTTTTGCTTGCACCACAATGCAGTGCTGAAAGAGGAGGAATCTACATAAAAACGCCTTCCTGGCAACGCCCAAATGCCCTGCTGCCATGCAGATAAACACTGGCAGCGGCAGCAAGTGCATGCCCACAGCCACCCCTTGTTCCTTCACACCTTGTATCAGCTGTAATCCAGTCCAGTCCAGTGCTGCCTGCTGAGCAGCACTGACCAACACTGCCTGGGCCCAGGCTTTTATCTCTGAGGCCCCATTATGATGTCAGAAAGCTGGCTCTGGAATCCTGAGGGCTCCACTATGACACGTGCAAAGTTCCGTCTGAACTTTATATAAGACGGTGAGGCTCAGTCAGTCACTCAGTGTTGCCTGAGAGGGCAACACTGCAACAGCCGGCCGCCAGGCTGTCTTTTTTTTGCACAGCTAGTTGCCTCCAGGAGGCCACAAGAGGGAGACAAGGGACTGCAAAATGGAAAATAGGCATCCACCAACTTTACAGACAACTTCTCCTTGCTCCTACAACCTCCATCCTTGCACAGTTTGTTATTCTTCTAGGTAACATAGTAACAAATCCAAATTGCTGCTCTCTTTGTAGGCAAGCAAGGCTTTGTTGCAACTGCAATTCTTACTTCTTCTTGAAATGTAGGGACGACAGTACATTCCATCACATCCATCTAGTGTACACAGGTAGGTCCATTGTGGCGGGCAGGCGAGCGGGCGGGCTGCTTTATTGGCTGTTTGCTGTTCCCCTACTCCACTCCACTATTTGACTGTTGTGCTGCATCAATCAATCAATCAATCAATCAATCAATCAATCAATCAATCAATCAATCAATCAGTGGCTGGCTCAGGTGCAGCTCTTTAACTTACCTAAAAGGGAGGGCGGAGAGAAGACAAGGAAGGTGAATGAGGTGTTCCAATGTGAAATGCCGGAAACACAGAAACACAGACGACACACAACAAGAGGTGGCAATCTATTCATTAATTGCATTTAATCAATGAGCTCATTATCACTCATGCATTGTCCAACAGGTGTTGAAATAATGGGATTAAAAGGGGAGATCCCTTCAGAAAGACAGAAACAATAGCAAAGACAAAAAACACTTTTGGAATCTGCTTTTAGTCAACACATAAGGAAAGGGTGCACCGGTCCTGGAAATACTGCAATACCAGGTCAATGCGTGGAGTGGACAGAGCAAGCTCTATTTCCATCTCCCTGTTCTAAAAATCCATTTAATATATGGTCCCCAGATAGGGGACGTATCAGATATTAAACTGATAAGAACAGATACTACACTTGATCTTAGCCAAAAGGCCGAGAAGCGATAACCCGAACGGGCCGCGCGTTGCCCGAGCCTGCCCGATACTGCTGTTCAGCCCTTGCAGCGATTCAGCCTACTTCTAGGCAATTCCATGGGGCCCTGCAGGCTCACACACTCACAGCTACACGGGAGGTGAATAAAGGCCGGAGAGGAAGCCAGACAGGATTTGCTTCTTTTGCTTGCACCACAATGCAGTGCTGAAAGAGGAGGAATCTACATAAAAACGCCTTCCTGGCAACGCCCAAATGCCCTGCTGCCATGCAGATAAACACTGGCAGCGGCAGCAAGTGCATGCCCACAGCCACCCCTTGTTCCTTCACACCTTGTATCAGCTGTAATCCAGTCCAGTCCAGTGCTGCCTGCTGAGCAGCACTGACCAACACTGCCTGGGCCCAGGCTTTTATCTCTGAGGCCCCATTATGATGTCAGAAAGCTGGCTCTGGAATCCTGAGGGCTCCACTATGACACGTGCAAAGTTCCGTCTGAACTTTATATAAGACGGTGAGGCTCAGTCAGTCACTCAGTGTTGCCTGAGAGGGCAACACTGCAACAGCCGGCCGCCAGGCTGTCTTTTTTTTGCACAGCTAGTTGCCTCCAGGAGGCCACAAGAGGGAGACAAGGGACTGCAAAATGGAAAATAGGCATCCACCAACTTTACAGACAACTTCTCCTTGCTCCTACAACCTCCATCCTTGCACAGTTTGTTATTCTTCTAGGTAACATAGTAACAAATCCAAATTGCTGCTCTCTTTGTAGGCAAGCAAGGCTTTGTTGCAACTGCAATTCTTACTTCTTCTTGAAATGTAGGGACGACAGTACATTCCATCACATCCATCTAGTGTACACAGGTAGGTCCATTGTGGCGGGCAGGCGAGCGGGCGGGCTGCTTTATTGGCTGTTTGCTGTTCCCCTACTCCACTCCACTATTTGACTGTTGTGCTGCATCAATCAATCAATCAATCAATCAATCAATCAATCAATCAATCAATCAATCAATCAATCAATCAATCAATCAATCAATCAGTGGCTGGCTCAGGTGCAGCTCTTTAACTTACCTAAAAGGGAGGGCGGAGAGAAGACAAGGAAGGTGAATGAGGTGTTCCAATGTGAAATGCCGGAAACACAGAAACACAGACGACACACAACAAGAGGTGGCAATCTATTCATTAATTGCATTTAATCAATGAGCTCATTATCACTCATGCATTGTCCAACAGGTGTTGAAATAATGGGATTAAAAGGGGAGATCCCTTCAGAAAGACAGAAACAATAGCAAAGACAAAAAACACTTTTGGAATCTGCTTTTAGTCAACACATAAGGAAAGGGTGCACCGGTCCTGGAAATACTGCAATACCAGGTCAATGCGTGGAGTGGACAGAGCAAGCTCTATTTCCATCTCCCTGTTCTAAAAATCCATTTAATATATGGTCCCCAGATAGGGGACGTATCAGATATTAAACTGATAAGAACAGATACTACACTTGATCTTAGCCAAAAGGCCGAGAAGCGATAACCCGAACGGGCCGCGCGTTGCCCGAGCCTGCCCGATACTGCTGTTCAGCCCTTGCAGCGATTCAGCCTACTTCTAGGCAATTCCATGGGGCCCTGCAGGCTCACACACTCACAGCTACACGGGAGGTGAATAAAGGCCGGAGAGGAAGCCAGACAGGATTTGCTTCTTTTGCTTGCACCACAATGCAGTGCTGAAAGAGGAGGAATCTACATAAAAACGCCTTCCTGGCAACGCCCAAATGCCCTGCTGCCATGCAGATAAACACTGGCAGCGGCAGCAAGTGCATGCCCACAGCCACCCCTTGTTCCTTCACACCTTGTATCAGCTGTAATCCAGTCCAGTCCAGTGCTGCCTGCTGAGCAGCACTGACCAACACTGCCTGGGCCCAGGCTTTTATCTCTGAGGCCCCATTATGATGTCAGAAAGCTGGCTCTGGAATCCTGAGGGCTCCACTATGACACGTGCAAAGTTCCGTCTGAACTTTATATAAGACGGTGAGGCTCAGTCAGTCACTCAGTGTTGCCTGAGAGGGCAACACTGCAACAGCCGGCCGCCAGGCTGTCTTTTTTTTGCACAGCTAGTTGCCTCCAGGAGGCCACAAGAGGGAGACAAGGGACTGCAAAATGGAAAATAGGCATCCACCAACTTTACAGACAACTTCTCCTTGCTCCTACAACCTCCATCCTTGCACAGTTTGTTATTCTTCTAGGTAACATAGTAACAAATCCAAATTGCTGCTCTCTTTGTAGGCAAGCAAGGCTTTGTTGCAACTGCAATTCTTACTTCTTCTTGAAATGTAGGGACGACAGTACATTCCATCACATCCATCTAGTGTACACAGGTAGGTCCATTGTGGCGGGCAGGCGAGCGGGCGGGCTGCTTTATTGGCTGTTTGCTGTTCCCCTACTCCACTCCACTATTTGACTGTTGTGCTGCATCAATCAATCAATCAATCAATCAATCAATCAATCAATCAGTGGCTGGCTCAGGTGCAGCTCTTTAACTTACCTAAAAGGGAGGGCGGAGAGAAGACAAGGAAGGTGAATGAGGTGTTCCAATGTGAAATGCCGGAAACACAGAAACACAGACGACACACAACAAGAGGTGGCAATCTATTCATTAATTGCATTTAATCAATGAGCTCATTATCACTCATGCATTGTCCAACAGGTGTTGAAATAATGGGATTAAAAGGGGAGATCCCTTCAGAAAGACAGAAACAATAGCAAAGACAAAAAACACTTTTGGAATCTGCTTTTAGTCAACACATAAGGAAAGGGTGCACCGGTCCTGGAAATACTGCAATACCAGGTCAATGCGTGGAGTGGACAGAGCAAGCTCTATTTCCATCTCCCTGTTCTAAAAATCCATTTAATATATGGTCCCCAGATAGGGGACGTATCAGATATTAAACTGATAAGAACAGATACTACACTTGATCTTAGCCAAAAGGCCGAGAAGCGATAACCCGAACGGGCCGCGCGTTGCCCGAGCCTGCCCGATACTGCTGTTCAGCCCTTGCAGCGATTCAGCCTACTTCTAGGCAATTCCATGGGGCCCTGCAGGCTCACACACTCACAGCTACACGGGAGGTGAATAAAGGCCGGAGAGGAAGCCAGACAGGATTTGCTTCTTTTGCTTGCACCACAATGCAGTGCTGAAAGAGGAGGAATCTACATAAAAACGCCTTCCTGGCAACGCCCAAATGCCCTGCTGCCATGCAGATAAACACTGGCAGCGGCAGCAAGTGCATGCCCACAGCCACCCCTTGTTCCTTCACACCTTGTATCAGCTGTAATCCAGTCCAGTCCAGTGCTGCCTGCTGAGCAGCACTGACCAACACTGCCTGGGCCCAGGCTTTTATCTCTGAGGCCCCATTATGATGTCAGAAAGCTGGCTCTGGAATCCTGAGGGCTCCACTATGACACGTGCAAAGTTCCGTCTGAACTTTATATAAGACGGTGAGGCTCAGTCAGTCACTCAGTGTTGCCTGAGAGGGCAACACTGCAACAGCCGGCCGCCAGGCTGTCTTTTTTTTGCACAGCTAGTTGCCTCCAGGAGGCCACAAGAGGGAGACAAGGGACTGCAAAATGGAAAATAGGCATCCACCAACTTTACAGACAACTTCTCCTTGCTCCTACAACCTCCATCCTTGCACAGTTTGTTATTCTTCTAGGTAACATAGTAACAAATCCAAATTGCTGCTCTCTTTGTAGGCAAGCAAGGCTTTGTTGCAACTGCAATTCTTACTTCTTCTTGAAATGTAGGGACGACAGTACATTCCATCACATCCATCTAGTGTACACAGGTAGGTCCATTGTGGCGGGCAGGCGAGCGGGCGGGCTGCTTTATTGGCTGTTTGCTGTTCCCCTACTCCACTCCACTATTTGACTGTTGTGCTGCATCAATCAATCAATCAATCAATCAATCAATCAATCAATCAATCAATCAATCAATCAATCAGTGGCTGGCTCAGGTGCAGCTCTTTAACTTACCTAAAAGGGAGGGCGGAGAGAAGACAAGGAAGGTGAATGAGGTGTTCCAATGTGAAATGCCGGAAACACAGAAACACAGACGACACACAACAAGAGGTGGCAATCTATTCATTAATTGCATTTAATCAATGAGCTCATTATCACTCATGCATTGTCCAACAGGTGTTGAAATAATGGGATTAAAAGGGGAGATCCCTTCAGAAAGACAGAAACAATAGCAAAGACAAAAAACACTTTTGGAATCTGCTTTTAGTCAACACATAAGGAAAGGGTGCACCGGTCCTGGAAATACTGCAATACCAGGTCAATGCGTGGAGTGGACAGAGCAAGCTCTATTTCCATCTCCCTGTTCTAAAAATCCATTTAATATATGGTCCCCAGATAGGGGACGTATCAGATATTAAACTGATAAGAACAGATACTACACTTGATCTTAGCCAAAAGGCCGAGAAGCGATAACCCGAACGGGCCGCGCGTTGCCCGAGCCTGCCCGATACTGCTGTTCAGCCCTTGCAGCGATTCAGCCTACTTCTAGGCAATTCCATGGGGCCCTGCAGGCTCACACACTCACAGCTACACGGGAGGTGAATAAAGGCCGGAGAGGAAGCCAGACAGGATTTGCTTCTTTTGCTTGCACCACAATGCAGTGCTGAAAGAGGAGGAATCTACATAAAAACGCCTTCCTGGCAACGCCCAAATGCCCTGCTGCCATGCAGATAAACACTGGCAGCGGCAGCAAGTGCATGCCCACAGCCACCCCTTGTTCCTTCACACCTTGTATCAGCTGTAATCCAGTCCAGTCCAGTGCTGCCTGCTGAGCAGCACTGACCAACACTGCCTGGGCCCAGGCTTTTATCTCTGAGGCCCTCTGGAATCCTGAGGGCTCCACTATGACACGTGCAAAGTTCCGTCTGAACTTTATATAAGACGGTGAGGCTCAGTCAGTCACTCAGTGTTGCCTGAGAGGGCAACACTGCAACAGCCGGCCGCCAGGCTGTCTTTTTTTTGCACAGCTAGTTGCCTCCAGGAGGCCACAAGAGGGAGACAAGGGACTGCAAAATGGAAAATAGGCATCCACCAACTTTACAGACAACTTCTCCTTGCTCCTACAACCTCCATCCTTGCACAGTTTGTTATTCTTCTAGGTAACATAGTAACAAATCCAAATTGCTGCTCTCTTTGTAGGCAAGCAAGGCTTTGTTGCAACTGCAATTCTTACTTCTTCTTGAAATGTAGGGACGACAGTACATTCCATCACATCCATCTAGTGTACACAGGTAGGTCCATTGTGGCGGGCAGGCGAGCGGGCGGGCTGCTTTATTGGCTGTTTGCTGTTCCCCTACTCCACTCCACTATTTGACTGTTGTGCTGCATCAATCAATCAATCAATCAATCAATCAATCAATCAATCAATCAATCAATCAATCAATCAGTGGCTGGCTCAGGTGCAGCTCTTTAACTTACCTAAAAGGGAGGGCGGAGAGAAGACAAGGAAGGTGAATGAGGTGTTCCAATGTGAAATGCCGGAAACACAGAAACACAGACGACACACAACAAGAGGTGGCAATCTATTCATTAATTGCATTTAATCAATGAGCTCATTATCACTCATGCATTGTCCAACAGGTGTTGAAATAATGGGATTAAAAGGGGAGATCCCTTCAGAAAGACAGAAACAATAGCAAAGACAAAAAACACTTTTGGAATCTGCTTTTAGTCAACACATAAGGAAAGGGTGCACCGGTCCTGGAAATACTGCAATACCAGGTCAATGCGTGGAGTGGACAGAGCAAGCTCTATTTCCATCTCCCTGTTCTAAAAATCCATTTAATATATGGTCCCCAGATAGGGGACGTATCAGATATTAAACTGATAAGAACAGATACTACACTTGATCTTAGCCAAAAGGCCGAGAAGCGATAACCCGAACGGGCCGCGCGTTGCCCGAGCCTGCCCGATACTGCTGTTCAGCCCTTGCAGCGATTCAGCCTACTTCTAGGCAATTCCATGGGGCCCTGCAGGCTCACACACTCACAGCTACACGGGAGGTGAATAAAGGCCGGAGAGGAAGCCAGACAGGATTTGCTTCTTTTGCTTGCACCACAAAGCAGTGCTGAAAGAGGAGGAATCTACATAAAAACGCCTTCCTGGCAACGCCCAAATGCCCTGCTGCCATGCAGATAAACACTGGCAGCGGCAGCAAGTGCATGCCCACAGCCACCCCTTGTTCCTTCACACCTTGTATCAGCTGTAATCCAGTCCAGTCCAGTGCTGCCTGCTGAGCAGCACTGACCAACACTGCCTGGGCCCAGGCTTTTATCTCTGAGGCCCCATTATGATGTCAGAAAGCTGGCTCTGGAATCCTGAGGGCTCCACTATGACACGTGCAAAGTTCCGTCTGAACTTTATATAAGACGGTGAGGCTCAGTCAGTCACTCAGTGTTGCCTGAGAGGGCAACACTGCAACAGCCGGCCGCCAGGCTGTCTTTTTTTTGCACAGCTAGTTGCCTCCAGGAGGCCACAAGAGGGAGACAAGGGACTGCAAAATGGAAAATAGGCATCCACCAACTTTACAGACAACTTCTCCTTGCTCCTACAACCTCCATCCTTGCACAGTTTGTTATTCTTCTAGGTAACATAGTAACAAATCCAAATTGCTGCTCTCTTTGTAGGCAAGCAAGGCTTTGTTGCAACTGCAATTCTTACTTCTTCTTGAAATGTAGGGACGACAGTACATTCCATCACATCCATCTAGTGTACACAGGTAGGTCCATTGTGGGGGGCAGGCGAGCGGGCGGGCTGCTTTATTGGCTGTTTGCTGTTCCCCTACTCCACTCCACTATTTGACTGTTGTGCTGCATCAATCAATCAATCAATCAATCAATCAATCAATCAATCAATCAATCAATCAATCAATCAATCAGTGGCTGGCTCAGGTGCAGCTCTTTAACTTACCTAAAAGGGAGGGCGGAGAGAAGACAAGGAAGGTGAATGAGGTGTTCCAATGTGAAATGCCGGAAACACAGAAACACAGACGACACACAACAAGAGGTGGCAATCTATTCATTAATTGCATTTAATCAATGAGCTCATTATCACTCATGCATTGTCCAACAGGTGTTGAAATAATGGGATTAAAAGGGGAGATCCCTTCAGAAAGACAGAAACAATAGCAAAGACAAAAAACACTTTTGGAATCTGCTTTTAGTCAACACATAAGGAAAGGGTGCACCGGTCCTGGAAATACTGCAATACCAGGTCAATGCGTGGAGTGGACAGAGCAAGCTCTATTTCCATCTCCCTGTTCTAAAAATCCATTTAATATATGGTCCCCAGATAGGGGACGTATCAGATATTAAACTGATAAGAACAGATACTACACTTGATCTTAGCCAAAAGGCCGAGAAGCGATAACCCGAACGGGCCGCGCGTTGCCCGAGCCTGCCCGATACTGCTGTTCAGCCCTTGCAGCGATTCAGCCTACTTCTAGGCAATTCCATGGGGCCCTGCAGGCTCACACACTCACAGCTACACGGGAGGTGAATAAAGGCCGGAGAGGAAGCCAGACAGGATTTGCTTCTTTTGCTTGCACCACAATGCAGTGCTGAAAGAGGAGGAATCTACATAAAAACGCCTTCCTGGCAACGCCCAAATGCCCTGCTGCCATGCAGATAAACACTGGCAGCGGCAGCAAGTGCATGCCCACAGCCACCCCTTGTTCCTTCACACCTTGTATCAGCTGTAATCCAGTCCAGTCCAGTGCTGCCTGCTGAGCAGCACTGACCAACACTGCCTGGGCCCAGGCTTTTATCTCTGAGGCCCCATTATGATGTCAGAAAGCTGGCTCTGGAATCCTGAGGGCTCCACTATGACACGTGCAAAGTTCCGTCTGAACTTTATATAAGACGGTGAGGCTCAGTCAGTCGCTCAGTGTTGCCTGAGAGGGCAACACTGCAACAGCCGGCCGCCAGGCTGTCTTTTTTTTGCACAGCTAGTTGCCTCCAGGAGGCCACAAGAGGGAGACAAGGGACTGCAAAATGGAAAATAGGCATCCACCAACTTTACAGACAACTTCTCCTTGCTCCTACAACCTCCATCCTTGCACAGTTTGTTATTCTTCTAGGTAACATAGTAACAAATCCAAATTGCTGCTCTCTTTGTAGGCAAGCAAGGCTTTGTTGCAACTGCAATTCTTACTTCTTCTTGAAATGTAGGGACGACAGTACATTCCATCACATCCATCTAGTGTACACAGGTAGGTCCATTGTGGCGGGCAGGCGAGCGGGCGGGCTGCTTTATTGGCTGTTTGCTGTTCCCCTACTCCACTCCACTATTTGACTGTTGTGCTGCATCAATCAATCAATCAATCAATCAATCAATCAATCAATCAATCAATCAATCAATCAATCAATCAGTGGCTGGCTCAGGTGCAGCTCTTTAACTTACCTAAAAGGGAGGGCGGAGAGAAGACAAGGAAGGTGAATGAGGTGTTCCAATGTGAAATGCCGGAAACACAGAAACACAGACGACACACAACAAGAGGTGGCAATCTATTCATTAATTGCATTTAATCAATGAGCTCATTATCACTCATGCATTGTCCAACAGGTGTTGAAATAATGGGATTAAAAGGGGAGATCCCTTCAGAAAGACAGAAACAATAGCAAAGACAAAAAACACTTTTGGAATCTGCTTTTAGTCAACACATAAGGAAAGGGTGCAACGGTCCTGGAAATACTGCAATACCAGGTCAATGCGTGGAGTGGACAGAGCAAGCTCTATTTCCATCTCCCTGTTCTAAAAATCCATTTAATATATGGTCCCCAGATAGGGGACGTATCAGATATTAAACTGATAAGAACAGATACTACACTTGATCTTAGCCAAAAGGCCGAGAAGCGATAACCGAACGGGCCGCGCGTTGCCCGAGCCTGCCCGATACTGCTGTTCAGCCCTTGCAGCGATTCAGCCTACTTCTAGGCAATTCCATGGGGCCCTGCAGGCTCACACACTCACAGCTACACGGGAGGTGAATAAAGGCCGGAGAGGAAGCCAGACAGGATTTGCTTCTTTTGCTTGCACCACAATGCAGTGCTGAAAGAGGAGGAATCTACATAAAAACGCCTTCCTGGCAACGCCCAAATGCCCTGCTGCCATGCAGATAAACACTGGCAGCGGCAGCAAGTGCATGCCCACAGCCACCCCTTGTTCCTTCACACCTTGTATCAGCTGTAATCCAGTCCAGTCCAGTGCTGCCTGCTGAGCAGCACTGACCAACACTGCCTGGGCCCAGGCTTTTATCTCTGAGGCCCCATTATGATGTCAGAAAGCTGGCTCTGGAATCCTGAGGGCTCCACTATGACACGTGCAAAGTTCCGTCTGAACTTTATATAAGACGGTGAGGCTCAGTCAGTCACTCAGTGTTGCCTGAGAGGGCAACACTGCAACAGCCGGCCGCCAGGCTGTCTTTTTTTTGCACAGCTAGTTGCCTCCAGGAGGCCACAAGAGGGAGACAAGGGACTGCAAAATGGAAAATAGGCATCCACCAACTTTACAGACAACTTCTCCTTGCTCCTACAACCTCCATCCTTGCACAGTTTGTTATTCTTCTAGGTAACATAGTAACAAATCCAAATTGCTGCTCTCTTTGTAGGCAAGCAAGGCTTTGTTGCAACTGCAATTCTTACTTCTTCTTGAAATGTAGGGACGACAGTACATTCCATCACATCCATCTAGTGTACACAGGTAGGTCCATTGTGGCGGGCAGGCGAGTGGGCGGGCTGCTTTATTGGCTGTTTGCTGTTCCCCTACTCCACTCCACTATTTGACTGTTGTGCTGCATCAATCAATCAATCAATCAATCAATCAATCAATCAATCAATCAATCAATCAAGCAATCAATCAGTGGCTGGCTCAGGTGCAGCTCTTTAACTTACCTAAAAGGGAGGGCGGAGAGAAGACAAGGAAGGTGAATGAGGTGTTCCAATGTGAAATGCCGGAAACACAGAAACACAGACGACACACAACAAGAGGTGGCAATCTATTCATTAATTGCATTTAATCAATGAGCTCATTATCACTCATGCATTGTCCAACAGGTGTTGAAATAATGGGATTAAAAGGGGAGATCCCTTCAGAAAGACAGAAACAATAGCAAAGACAAAAAACACTTTTGGAATCTGCTTTTAGTCAACACATAAGGAAAGGGTGCACCGGTCCTGGAAATACTGCAATACCAGGTCAATGCGTGGAGTGGACAGAGCAAGCTCTATTTCCATCTCCCTGTTCTAAAAATCCATTTAATATATGGTCCCCAGATAGGGGACGTATCAGATATTAAACTGATAAGAACAGATACTACACTTGATCTTAGCCAAAAGGCCGAGAAGCGATAACCCGAACGGGCCGCGCGTTGCCCGAGCCTGCCCGATACTGCTGTTCAGCCCTTGCAGCGATTCAGCCTACTTCTAGGCAATTCCATGGGGCCCTGCAGGCTCACACACTCACAGCTACACGGGAGGTGAATAAAGGCCGGAGAGGAAGCCAGACAGGATTTGCTTCTTTTGCTTGCACCACAATGCAGTGCTGAAAGAGGAGGAATCTACATAAAAACGCCTTCCTGGCAACGCCCAAATGCCCTGCTGCCATGCAGATAAACACTGGCAGCGGCAGCAAGTGCATGCCCACAGCCACACCTTGTTCCTTCACACCTTGTATCAGCTGTAATCCAGTCCAGTCCAGTGCTGCCTGCTGAGCAGCACTGACCAACACTGCCTGGGCCCAGGCTTTTATCTCTGAGGCCCCATTATGATGTCAGAAAGCTGGCTCTGGAATCCTGAGGGCTCCACTATGACACGTGCAAAGTTCCGTCTGAACTTTATATAAGACGGTGAGGCTCAGTCAGTCACTCAGTGTTGCCTGAGAGGGCAACACTGCAACAGCCGGCCGCCAGGCTGTCTTTTTTTTGCACAGCTAGTTGCCTCCAGGAGGCCACAAGAGGGAGACAAGGGACTGCAAAATGGAAAATAGGCATCCACCAACTTTACAGACAACTTCTCCTTGCTCCTACAACCTCCATCCTTGCACAGTTTGTTATTCTTCTAGGTAACATAGTAACAAATCCAAATTGCTGCTCTCTTTGTAGGCAAGCAAGGCTTTGTTGCAACTGCAATTCTTACTTCTTCTTGAAATGTAGGGACGACAGTACATTCCATCACATCCATCTAGTGTACACAGGTAGGTCCATTGTGGCGGGCAGGCGAGCGGGCGGGCTGCTTTATTGGCTGTTTGCTGTTCCCCTACTCCACTCCACTATTTGACTGTTGTGCTGCATCAATCAATCAATCAATCAATCAATCAATCAATCAATCAGTGGCTGGCTCAGGTGCAGCTCTTTAACTTACCTAAAAGGGAGGGCGGAGAGAAGACAAGGAAGGTGAATGAGGTGTTCCAATGTGAAATGCCGGAAACACAGAAACACAGACGACACACAACAAGAGGTGGCAATCTATTCATTAATTGCATTTAATCAATGAGCTCATTATCACTCATGCATTGTCCAACAGGTGTTGAAATAATGGGATTAAAAGGGGAGATCCCTTCAGAAAGACAGAAACAATAGCAAAGACAAAAAACACTTTTGGAATCTGCTTTTAGTCAACACATAAGGAAAGGGTGCACCGGTCCTGGAAATACTGCAATACCAGGTCAATGCGTGGAGTGGACAGAGCAAGCTCTATTTCCATCTCCCTGTTCTAAAAATCCATTTAATATATGGTCCCCAGATAGGGGACGTATCAGATATTAAACTGATAAGAACAGATACTACACTTGATCTTAGCCAAAAGGCCGAGAAGCGATAACCCGAACGGGCCGCGCGTTGCCCGAGCCTGCCCGATACTGCTGTTCAGCCCTTGCAGCGATTCAGCCTACTTCTAGGCAATTCCATGGGGCCCTGCAGGCTCACACACTCACAGCTACACGGGAGGTGAATAAAGGCCGGAGAGGAAGCCAGACAGGATTTGCTTCTTTTGCTTGCACCACAAAGCAGTGCTGAAAGAGGAGGAATCTACATAAAAACGCCTTCCTGGCAACGCCCAAATGCCCTGCTGCCATGCAGATAAACACTGGCAGCGGCAGCAAGTGCATGCCCACAGCCACCCCTTGTTCCTTCACACCTTGTATCAGCTGTAATCCAGTCCAGTCCAGTGCTGCCTGCTGAGCAGCACTGACCAACACTGCCTGGGCCCAGGCTTTTATCTCTGAGGCCCCATTATGATGTCAGAAAGCTGGCTCTGGAATCCTGAGGGCTCCACTATGACACGTGCAAAGTTCCGTCTGAACTTTATATAAGACGGTGAGGCTCAGTCAGTCACTCAGTGTTGCCTGAGAGGGCAACACTGCAACAGCCGGCCGCCAGGCTGTCTTTTTTTTGCACAGCTAGTTGCCTCCAGGAGGCCACAAGAGGGAGACAAGGGACTGCAAAATGGAAAATAGGCATCCACCAACTTTACAGACAACTTCTCCTTGCTCCTACAACCTCCATCCTTGCACAGTTTGTTATTCTTCTAGGTAACATAGTAACAAATCCAAATTGCTGCTCTCTTTGTAGGCAAGCAAGGCTTTGTTGCAACTGCAATTCTTACTTCTTCTTGAAATGTAGGGACGACAGTACATTCCATCACATCCATCTAGTGTACACAGGTAGGTCCATTGTGGCGGGCAGGCGAGCGGGCGGGCTGCTTTATTGGCTGTTTGCTGTTCCCCTACTCCACTCCACTATTTGACTGTTGTGCTGCATCAATCAATCAATCAATCAATCAATCAATCAATCAATCAATCAATCAAGTGGCTGGCTCAGGTGCAGCTCTTTAACTTACCTAAAAGGGAGGGCGGAGAGAAGACAAGGAAGGTGAATGAGGTGTTCCAATGTGAAATGCCGGAAACACAGAAACACAGACGACACACAACAAGAGGTGGCAATCTATTCATTAATTGCATTTAATCAATGAGCTCATTATCACTCATGCATTGTCCAACAGGTGTTGAAATAATGGGATTAAAAGGGGAGATCCCTTCAGAAAGACAGAAACAATAGCAAAGACAAAAAACACTTTTGGAATCTGCTTTTAGTCAACACATAAGGAAAGGGTGCACCGGTCCTGGAAATACTGCAATACCAGGTCAATGCGTGGAGTGGACAGAGCAAGCTCTATTTCCATCTCCCTGTTCTAAAAATCCATTTAATATATGGTCCCCAGATAGGGGACGTATCAGATATTAAACTGATAAGAACAGATACTACACTTGATCTTAGCCAAAAGGCCGAGAAGCGATAACCCGAACGGGCCGCGCGTTGCCCGAGCCTGCCCGATACTGCTGTTCAGCCCTTGCAGCGATTCAGCCTACTTCTAGGCAATTCCATGGGGCCCTGCAGGCTCACACACTCACAGCTACACGGGAGGTGAATAAAGGCCGGAGAGGAAGCCAGACAGGATTTGCTTCTTTTGCTTGCACCACAATGCAGTGCTGAAAGAGGAGGAATCTACATAAAAACGCCTTCCTGGCAACGCCCAAATGCCCTGCTGCCATGCAGATAAACACTGGCAGCGGCAGCAAGTGCATGCCCACAGCCACCCCTTGTTCCTTCACACCTTGTATCAGCTGTAATCCAGTCCAGTCCAGTGCTGCCTGCTGAGCAGCACTGACCAACACTGCCTGGGCCCAGGCTTTTATCTCTGAGGCCCCATTATGATGTCAGAAAGCTGGCTCTGGAATCCTGAGGGCTCCACTATGACACGTGCAAAGTTCCGTCTGAACTTTATATAAGACGGTGAGGCTCAGTCAGTCACTCAGTGTTGCCTGAGAGGGCAACACTGCAACAGCCGGCCGCCAGGCTGTCTTTTTTTTGCACAGCTAGTTGCCTCCAGGAGGCCACAAGAGGGAGACAAGGGACTGCAAAATGGAAAATAGGCATCCACCAACTTTACAGACAACTTCTCCTTGCTCCTACAACCTCCATCCTTGCACAGTTTGTTATTCTTCTAGGTAACATAGTAACAAATCCAAATTGCTGCTCTCTTTGTAGGCAAGCAAGGCTTTGTTGCAACTGCAATTCTTACTTCTTCTTGAAATGTAGGGACGACAGTACATTCCATCACATCCATCTAGTGTACACAGGTAGGTCCATTGTGGCGGGCAGGCGAGCGGGCGGGCTGCTTTATTGGCTGTTTGCTGTTCCCCTACTCCACTCCACTATTTGACTGTTGTGCTGCATCAATCAATCAATCAATCAATCAATCAATCAATCAATCAATCAATCAATCAATCAATCAATCAGTGGCTGGCTCAGGTGCAGCTCTTTAACTTACCTAAAAGGGAGGGCGGAGAGAAGACAAGGAAGGTGAATGAGGTGTTCCAATGTGAAATGCCGGAAACACAGAAACACAGACGACACACAACAAGAGGTGGCAATCTATTCATTAATTGCATTTAATCAATGAGCTCATTATCACTCATGCATTGTCCAACAGGTGTTGAAATAATGGGATTAAAAGGGGAGATCCCTTCAGAAAGACAGAAACAATAGCAAAGACAAAAAACACTTTTGGAATCTGCTTTTAGTCAACACATAAGGAAAGGGTGCACCGGTCCTGGAAATACTGCAATACCAGGTCAATGCGTGGAGTGGACAGAGCAAGCTCTATTTCCATCTCCCTGTTCTAAAAATCCATTTAATATATGGTCCCCAGATAGGGGACGTATCAGATATTAAACTGATAAGAACAGATACTACACTTGATCTTAGCCAAAAGGCCGAGAAGCGATAACCCGAACGGGCCGCGCGTTGCCCGAGCCTGCCCGATACTGCTGTTCAGCCCTTGCAGCGATTCAGCCTACTTCTAGGCAATTCCATGGGGCCCTGCAGGCTCACACACTCACAGCTACACGGGAGGTGAATAAAGGCCGGAGAGGAAGCCAGACAGGATTTGCTTCTTTTGCTTGCACCACAATGCAGTGCTGAAAGAGGAGGAATCTACATAAAAACGCCTTCCTGGCAACGCCCAAATGCCCTGCTGCCATGCAGATAAACACTGGCAGCGGCAGCAAGTGCATGCCCACAGCCACCCCTTGTTCCTTCACACCTTGTATCAGCTGTAATCCAGTCCAGTCCAGTGCTGCCTGCTGAGCAGCACTGACCAACACTGCCTGGGCCCAGGCTTTTATCTCTGAGGCCCCATTATGATGTCAGAAAGCTGGCTCTGGAATCCTGAGGGCTCCACTATGACACGTGCAAAGTTCCGTCTGAACTTTATATAAGACGGTGAGGCTCAGTCAGTCACTCAGTGTTGCCTGAGAGGGCAACACTGCAACAGCCGGCCGCCAGGCTGTCTTTTTTTTGCACAGCTAGTTGCCTCCAGGAGGCCACAAGAGGGAGACAAGGGACTGCAAAATGGAAAATAGGCATCCACCAACTTTACAGACAACTTCTCCTTGCTCCTACAACCTCCATCCTTGCACAGTTTGTTATTCTTCTAGGTAACATAGTAACAAATCCAAATTGCTGCTCTCTTTGTAGGCAAGCAAGGCTTTGTTGCAACTGCAATTCTTACTTCTTCTTGAAATGTAGGGACGACAGTACATTCCATCACATCCATCTAGTGTACACAGGTAGGTCCATTGTGGCGGGCAGGCGAGCGGGCGGGCTGCTTTATTGGCTGTTTGCTGTTCCCCTACTCCACTCCACTATTTGACTGTTGTGCTGCATCAATCAATCAATCAATCAATCAATCAATCAATCAATCAATCAATCAGTGGCTGGCTCAGGTGCAGCTCTTTAACTTACCTAAAAGGGAGGGCGGAGAGAAGACAAGGAAGGTGAATGAGGTGTTCCAATGTGAAATGCCGGAAACACAGAAACAATGTGAAATGCCGGAAACACAGAAACACAGACGACACACAACAAGAGGTGGCAATCTATTCATTAATTGCATTTAATCAATGAGCTCATTATCACTCATGCATTGTCCAACAGGTGTTGAAATAATGGGATTAAAAGGGGAGATCCCTTCAGAAAGACAGAAACAATAGCAAAGACAAAAAACACTTTTGGAATCTGCTTTTAGTCAACACATAAGGAAAGGGTGCACCGGTCCTGGAAATACTGCAATACCAGGTCAATGCGTGGAGTGGACAGAGCAAGCTCTATTTCCATCTCCCTGTTCTAAAAATACATTTAATATATGGTCCCCAGATAGGGGACGTATCAGATATTAAACTGATAAGAACAGATACTACACTTGATCTTAGCCAAAAGGCCGAGAAGCGATAACCCGAACGGGCCGCGCGTTGCCCGAGCCTGCCCGATACTGCTGTTCAGCCCTTGCAGCGATTCAGCCTACTTCTAGGCAATTCCATGGGGCCCTGCAGGCTCACACACTCACAGCTACACGGGAGGTGAATAAAGGCCGGAGAGGAAGCCAGACAGGATTTGCTTCTTTTGCTTGCACCACAATGCAGTGCTGAAAGAGGAGGAATCTACATAAAAACGCCTTCCTGGCAACGCCCAAATGCCCTGCTGCCATGCAGATAAACACTGGCAGCGGCAGCAAGTGCATGCCCACAGCCACCCCTTGTTCCTTCACACCTTGTATCAGCTGTAATCCAGTCCAGTCCAGTGCTGCCTGCTGAGCAGCACTGACCAACACTGCCTGGGCCCAGGCTTTTATCTCTGAGGCCCCATTATGATGTCAGAAAGCTGGCTCTGGAATCCTGAGGGCTCCACTATGACACGTGCAAAGTTCCGTCTGAACTTTATATAAGACGGTGAGGCTCAGTCAGTCACTCAGTGTTGCCTGAGAGGGCAACACTGCAACAGCCGGCCGCCAGGCTGTCTTTTTTTTGCACAGCTAGTTGCCTCCAGGAGGCCACAAGAGGGAGACAAGGGACTGCAAAATGGAAAATAGGCATCCACCAACTTTACAGACAACTTCTCCTTGCTCCTACAACCTCCATCCTTGCACAGTTTGTTATTCTTCTAGGTAACATAGTAACAAATCCAAATTGCTGCTCTCTTTGTAGGCAAGCAAGGCTTTGTTGCAACTGCAATTCTTACTTCTTCTTGAAATGTAGGGACGACAGTACATTCCATCACATCCATCTAGTGTACACAGGTAGGTCCATTGTGGCGGGCAGGCGAGCGGGCGGGCTGCTTTATTGGCTGTTTGCTGTTCCCCTACTCCACTCCACTATTTGACTGTTGTGCTGCATCAATCAATCAATCAATCAATCAATCAATCGATCAATCAATCAATCAATCAATCAATCAGTGGCTGGCTCAGGTGCAGCTCTTTAACTTACCTAAAAGGGAGGGCGGAGAGAAGACAAGGAAGGTGAATGAGGTGTTCCAATGTGAAATGCCGGAAACACAGAAACACAGACGACACACAACAAGAGGTGGCAATCTATTCATTAATTGCATTTAATCAATGAGCTCATTATCACTCATGCATTGTCCAACAGGTGTTGAAATAATGGGATTAAAAGGGGAGATCCCTTCAGAAAGACAGAAACAATAGCAAAGACAAAAAACACTTTTGGAATCTGCTTTTAGTCAACACATAAGGAAAGGGTGCACCGGTCCTGGAAATACTGCAATACCAGGTCAATGCGTGGAGTGGACAGAGCAAGCTCTATTTCCATCTCCCTGTTCTAAAAATCCATTTAATATATGGTCCCCAGATAGGGGACGTATCAGATATTAAACTGATAAGAACAGATAAGGTTTCAACAAAGTTTTTTATTGGCGAAAATAATATATTTTACAGACTTTTTTTTAAAATTGAAACCACAAGATAAAATCAACAGCATAATACATGAATATTCATACATTTAAATGAATACAAAAGTAATAATAATAAGACCATTAATACAGATGTTATAATAAAAGTACAGAACAATAGCAGGATAAAATTTATACAGGGCATAAAAGACATAAAAGAATAAAACCATTTTTATTTACAATGTTATGGTATTCCACATTTGCAAACACCACATGGATGTTGCTTCTTTTACCCCTAGCTGCTTTTTGTCCCTAAGATAATAAATATACATTTCACTTAGGGCATATTTCACACAAGCTTTTAACGTCAATAAAATCATGTTTAAAAAGCAGAATGTTCCTAACCTTCCAAATGGCATTCTTAAAACAGTTTAAAATGATCCAACAGACCATTTGCTGTTTAAAACTTGGGCAGTTAAAAAGACCATAAAACACGTATTCAAATTTAAGATCTTTAAGACCGCAGGCCCATTTCAGCAATGGGCCTACCTTCCTCCAAACCTCCTGTGCATATGGGCAGTTCCAAAACAGGTGCATTATCGTCTCGTCGTCACCACACCTGTCTCTCGGGCACTTGGCTCTCGCCACCAGTCCTCGCCTATGCTGGAATTCACGAGTAGGGAGGCACTGGTGAACGATTGCCCAGGCAAGGTCCTTGTGCACATTTGCCATAAATTTCCCGAAAACGTTCCGCCACACCACCTTGGACCTTGCCTGTGAGAAATTTGAAACTGCCAGTGTATCCTCCTGCCGCCTACAGGAGAGTGACACTTTTTCTGGTCCCCCAATATGTCAGGCTCCAATTCTTGGAGACCTAGGAGCCTGACAGTTTTTTCGAGCACCGCATATTGTTTTGGGGGACACAGAAGCACAGGAGAATTCAAAGGGACACGAAACCATCGTTTAAAAATCATGCCCGTAGCGTACTTTAAAAAGTAGCTAAAAATACCATCAGAATTATACATTTTAAAACAGAAGCAAAAGTATTTAATGTAAAAGAAGTTAAAAAGGTTAGGAACATCTCTCCCGCCATTGTCCTTACATCTGTACATAAAATCACGTTTTAGTTTTTCCATTTTGGAACCCCATAAAAACATAAAACAGATCCTGGTCACTTTTTTAATATATAAAATTGTTGGAGGGAAAACCATAGCTACATAAAGCATTATGGGTAATAAAACAGATTTAATTATTAAAACTTTTCCCTCCATGGTGAGATTTCTCAAATTCCACATTAAAACCTTTTTTCCATTTTGGCAATTACTGAATCCCAATTGGGTCTCCCATCGTTTTCTTGATTAAAAACAATTCCTAAAATTTTTATCTGATCCTGCTGCATGTTAACTCCTGGTGTCACAGAGGAATCCCATACACCAGTATAAAAACAGTCACACTTATCAACGTTTAATTTAAAACCAGAGGCTTCACAAAAAAAGCCGGTGTTCCTCAATGCCCGTCTCATAGAAGCGGCGTCTGGGCATAGGACGGTGGCGTCATCCATATAGCCTAGGATTTTTACCTGGTTCCCCCTTCCTCCAGGTATGGGCACGCCTCTGATGACTTTATCATCTCTTATTAGGGTGAACAGAGGTTCTATGGCACAAATAAAAAGGAGCGGAGACAACGGGCACCCCTGTTTCACCCCTGATAAAAGAGGAACACCTTTAGTTAAAAATCCGTTGATAGAAATTTGGCTAAAACAGGATCGATATAAAAGCTTAATACGTGTTAAAATAATTTCAGGAACAGCCATCTTTTTAAGAACCATAAAAAGATATTCATGGGAGACCCGGTCAAAAGCCTTCTCGAAATCTAAGGATAAAATAGCAAGGCTTTGACCCCTTTCTTTAAAATACCAAATGATGTCACGTAAAATATTCAGGGACTCAGTAATTGACCTCCCAGGTACCCCACATACCTGGTTTGGATGGATTAATTTATGAATAAAAGGTTTAAAACGGATTGTTATTAGTTTAGCTAAAATTTTACAATCAACGTTTAAAAGAGTAATAGGCGCCAGTTTTTTAACTGGTCCCTCTCACCTTTTTTAAAAATTAAGGACACAATCCCCCTCCTCCAGGAAGGGGGCAGCTCTTCAGTAATAAAAACTTCCTTATATACAATAAAAACATGTCATTCTTTAAAATTTCCCAAAAAGCATGATAAAATTCGATGGGCAGACCATCTTCCCCAGGAGCTTTCCCATTAGAAAAACTTTTAAAAGCAAATAAAAGTTCCTCCAAGGTAATATTACGGGATAAAACTTCCTGGTCTAAAATATCTAGCTTGGCATCAAGGGAATTAAGAACATGTTCTAAAAAGGAAGGATCAATATTTTTCTTGTTAAAAAGAGATTGGTAGAAATTAAAAGCAGAATTTAAAATGCCGACCATAGTGGTTTCTCCTTCAAGGTTTAAAATGACATCTCGTTTATCCATTACCTTTTTGAAGAAGAACCGGGAACACTTCTCGCCATCCTCGAGGTGCTTTACATGTGAATTAAAAATTATTTGTTTCCCTTTCTCTTCTATGGCATATTTTATTTCAGCTTTAAGATTTAAGATATCATCATCAACATCCATACCAATCTCCTTCAATTTAAAAAGTACATGTAAACGTTTATTAAGAACATAAAACCATTGTTTTTTCTCTTTTGCTTTCTTCTTACCTGCTCGAATAAAAAAAGCTCTGATTTTGGGTTTAATGCCCTCCCACCAGTGTAGCATAGGCTGACTGGGCGCTCTATGGGACTGCCAACACTGGTAGGTCCGCACAAACTCCTCTTTAATGATGGGGTCCTCCAGGAGTGTGGTGTTTAGTCTCCAGGGACCCCTACAAGCTTTTTGCTCTCCCTCTAGCTCCAGGTGCACTGAAAGGAGCTTGTGATCAGATAAAATATTTGTTAAAAGCAAACATTTTTTGGGAATAAAACTATTAGAAGTGAAAATAAAATCAATTCTGGAGCTCACTCTTCCATTGGACCAGGTGGGGCCTGGGTCCGCAGGCAAGAGTTCCCTCCAGCAATCTTTCAATTTAAAATCACCAATAAAATTCTTGAGCAGGTAAGAAGTACGGTCAATTTTTCGATTAAAATCCCCACCCTGGCGGTGTTCTCCATCTCGCACACAGTTAAAATCACCACCCACCAGCAGGGGGGTAGACCCAACACAAAACAATGGTAAAATCTCTAATAGTTCTGCCCTCTCCTGTTTGGTAGGAGGGGCATAAACGTTTAAAACACGAATTAAAGTTCCATTAAAAAGCAAATGTATTAAAATAGCTCTGCCGGGCATGATTTCAGTCACTGTTTGGATGGAGATAAAACGACCTCGGCAGAGCAATCCAACCCCCGCAGAGCGACAGTCATTTCCACCAGACCAGACTGAGGGGCCTAGTTTCCAGTCCATCTTTAAATCTTGATATTCCAAGTCATTAGGGATTCCACATTCTTGAAGCAGGCAAAGGTCAAAGTCCACAGTCTCTAAAAATGAAAATAAAGCAGTCCTGCGGACAGGGCTCTTTAGGGACCTCACATTTAGTGAGGCGACTTTGATAGGAACCAACATAGTCTTAGTTGAGGTCAGGGTCCGAACCAGAAGAGTCGTACTCGGAGATCAGCTGCGAGTCTGGACCCCCTTTTTGAGGGGTCAATAAATCTTGGATGTTGGTAGGGTCAGAGCCAGATACGTGGGCGGCTCCAACCCCCACACTGCTCTCATCCGAACTCCGATAGGCAGCTTTCCTCCGAACTCCGGACTCCTCTTCCTCTCGCTGTCTCTTTGCAGAATGGCTCCTATCCATCTCCTCGAAGTCGCTCTCACCCATCTCTGGCCCCTGGCTGAAGATATCGCTGATGTCCTTCCTGGGCAGCTGCACAGGGGCCTGTGAGGTCCCATCGCTCTTGGCAACCTTTGCCTGCTTACGGGGAGCCTTCATCGCAAGCCCCTCCACAACCGCAGTGGAGGAACTTTGCTCCGACCCCCCCGTTGACCGGAAATGGTCAAAACGAGGCTCCAATCCAGCATATTTTAGGGTTTTCTTAATGGAGCCCTCGTCTGACACAGAGTGTCTCCGCTCCATGCCCACACTCTTGGGACAGGCGTCAGGTCCTACTGCAGAACCTACGGAGCCACGACGCCTGTCGCTAACCACTGCCTCAACAGGGTCCACTGCAGGCGGAGCAGAGGACCTGTTTGCAGAGGTGCCGGTCAACTTATGTCCAGCAGAGTCAGAATTCCTCCTGCTCTGCCTGGACCCGGTGGAATCCCTATGGCCGTCCCTCGAGGCTGACATCGGTGGGCCCCCCGATGGAGCTGTGAAGGACTTTGGCCTGGACCCCTCAGTCGTCAATGCTCGTTTTGGGGCATTACCAGCGGCGTCTGCACATGTTGCAAACTGCCGCTCTGGCCCTGGTCTGGGTGGCCCAGATTTCGCTCTGCGGGGGCAATCTTTAAAAGCATGCCCAGTCATGCCGCACAGATTGCACAACACCTCGGAACTGCATTTTGCCGCTACGTGTCCAACCTGGCCACACCTGTTACACTGCACCACGTGGGGCCGGTCACAATGTTCTCTGGTGTGGCCATATCTCAAGCAGTTCCGGCAGGCTATTGGCATCTGGGGGTAAAATAGGAATCCTCGATTCTTCCCAATGGCAAAGTTCTGGGGTGGGTGATGTAAGCCTCCAATGCCATTGGGATCCTGGCGGAACTTCACCCAATATTTTCTTTTGCCATTCCAGAAGCTCTGGGTGTTCAAGATTTTATGTGAGAAGCGGACCTCCCTGCAGTAACGACTGAGGAAGGTTTCAATGTCACACTCTGAGACAAATGGACTGAACATGCACATCACGAGCGGGACTTCTTCCTCCCCGTAGAGGAATAAAAAGTTCAGTCCATTTAGCCGCTCCTCACTCTGGTCCGCATCAGACAATCTTTTGTGCATGTTGTCGCAACATGCCGCGGCCGTAAAGGATACGGTGTACCGACCGCGGCTTTCCTGGTCGTTGAGACACAGGATGTCCGCCCGCTTGAGCCCCAGGAAGTCCAGCAGAATCACCTCCACAATGAAGCGAAGGTTCTTCCGCTGGCGATGGCCTTCTTCCACCTCGATGCGGACGGACTGGCGCAACCGGGTGTCCCCGGATGCAAATCCAAATGTATATGGCATTTTCAGTGCCTGGGGGCTAAGCCTGTCCCTTATAGCAGCAAGGGCTCAGATTCCACAATTAAGTGGAACCCTCCCCCAAGGCCAAGGATTAGGGTACCCCAGACACCTACGAAGCCCGATAAACGCCCTCGGAACGCTCTTAGAAAAACGCCTCAAGGCCGGTTGACCTCTTGGGTAAGGCGCGATCGCAACTCGTTGTCCGGGGGCTAAGCCCACTCCCCAAATAGCAGCAAGGGGGTGAAGTCTCTCTGTGAAAAGAGACGATCCCCCAAGGCCAAGGAGCAGGGTACCCCGGACACCTCCCAACAAAACCAGATGCAGAAATACTACACCTGATCTTGCCAAAAGGCCGAGAAGCGATAACCCGAGCGGCCCTTGCCTTGCCCGAGCCTGTCCCATACTGCTGTTCACCCCTTGCAGCGATTGATTCAGCCTACTCCTAGGCAATTCCATGGGGCCCTGCAGGCTCACACACATTTACAGCTACTAAGCGGGAGGGAGGTGAATAAAGGCCGGAGAGGAAGCTACACAGGATTTGCTTCTTTTGCTTGCACCACAATGCAGTGCTGAAAGAGGAGGAATCTACATAAAAACGCCTTCCTGGCAACGCCCAAATGCCCTCCTGCCATGCAGATAAACACTGGCAGCGGCAGCAAGTGCATGCCCACAGCCACCCCTTGTTCCTTCACACCTTGTATCAGCTGTAATCCAGTCCAGTCCAGTCCAGTGCTGCCTGCTGAGCAGCACTGACCAACACTGCCTGGGCCCAGGCTTTTATCTCTGAGGCAGGCCCCATTATGATGTCAGAAAGCTGGCTCTGGAATCCTGAGGGCTCCACTATGACACGTGCAAAGTTCCGTCTGAACTTTATATAAGACGGTGCGGCTCAGTCAGTCACTCAGTGTTGCCTGAGAGGGCAACACTGCAACAGCCGGCCGCCAGGCTGTCTTTTTTTTGCACATTTATTTGCCTCCAGGAGGCCACAAGAGGGAGACAAGGGACTGCAAAATGGAAAATAGGCATCCACCAACTTTACAGACAACTTCTCTTTGCTCCTACAACCTCCATCCTTGCACAGTTTGTTATTCTTCCAGGTAACATAGTAACAAATCCAAATTGCTGCTCTCTTTGTAGGCAAGCAAGGGTTTGTTGCAACTGCAATTCTTACTTCTTCTTGGAAATGTAGGGACGACAGTACATTCCATCACATCCATCTAGTGTACACAGGTAGGTCCATTGTGGCGGGCGGGCTGCTTTAATGGCTGTTTGCTGTTCCCCCTACTCCACTCCACTATTTGACTGTGGTGCTGCATCAATCAATCAGTGGCTGGCTCAGGTGCAGCTCTTTAACCTACCTAAAAGGGAGGGCGGAGAGAAGACAAGGAAGGTGAATGAGCTGTTCCAATGTGAAATGCCGGAAACACAGAAACACAGAAGACACACACACACACACACACACACACACACACACACACACACACACACACACACACACACACACACACACACACACAAGAGGTGGCAATGTATTAATTAATTGCATTTAATAAATGAGCTCATTATCACACATGACTGTACAAATGCATTGTCCAACAGGTGTTGAAATAATGGGATTAAAAGGGGAGATCCCATCAGAAAGACAAAAACAATAGCAAACACAAATAGCACTTTTGGAATCTGATTTTAGTCAACACATAAGGGAAGGGTGCACCGGTCCTGGAAATACTGCAATACCAGGTCAATGCGTGGAGTGGACAGAGCAAGCTCTATTTCCATCTCCCTGTTCTAAAAATCCATTTAATATATGGTCCCCAGATAGGGGACGTATCAGATATTAAACTGATAAGAACAGATACTACACTTGATCTTAGCCAAAAGGCCGAGAAGCGATAACCCGAGCGGCCCTTGCCTTGCCCGAGCCTGTCCCATACTGCTGTTCACCCCTTGCAGCGATTGATTCAGCCTACTCCTAGGCAATTCCATGGGGCCCTGCAGGCTCACACACATTTACAGCTACTAAGCGGGAGGGAGGTGAATAAAGGCCGGAGAGGAAGCTACACAGGATTTGCTTCTTTTGCTTGCACCACAATGCAGTGCTGAAAGAGGAGGAATCTACATAAAAACGCCTTCCTGGCAACGCCCAAATGCCCTCCTGCCATGCAGATAAACACTGGCAGCGGCAGCAAGTGCATGCCCACAGCCACCCCTTGTTCCTTCACACCTTGTATCAGCTGTAATCCAGTCCAGTCCAGTCCAGTGCTGCCTGCTGAGCAGCACTGACCAACACTGCCTGGGCCCAGGCTTTTATCTCTGAGGCAGGCCCCATTATGATGTCAGAAAGCTGGCTCTGGAATCCTGAGGGCTCCACTATGACACGTGCAAAGTTCCGTCTGAACTTTATATAAGACGGTGCGGCTCAGTCAGTCACTCAGTGTTGCCTGAGAGGGCAACACTGCAACAGCCGGCCGCCAGGCTGTCTTTTTTTTGCACATTTATTTGCCTCCAGGAGGCCACAAGAGGGAGACAAGGGACTGCAAAATGGAAAATAGGCATCCACCAACTTTACAGACAACTTCTCTTTGCTCCTACAACCTCCATCCTTGCACAGTTTGTTATTCTTCCAGGTAACATAGTAACAAATCCAAATTGCTGCTCTCTTTGTAGGCAAGCAAGGGTTTGTTGCAACTGCAATTCTTACTTCTTCTTGGAAATGTAGGGACGACAGTACATTCCATCACATCCATCTAGTGTACACAGGTAGGTCCATTGTGGCGGGCGGGCTGCTTTAATGGCTGTTTGCTGTTCCCCCTACTCCACTCCACTATTTGACTGTGGTGCTGCATCAATCAATCAGTGGCTGGCTCAGGTGCAGCTCTTTAACCTACCTAAAAGGGAGGGCGGAGAGAAGACAAGGAAGGTGAATGAGCTGTTCCAATGTGAAATGCCGGAAACACAGAAACACAGAAGACACACACACACACACACACACACACACACACACACACACACACACACACACACACACACACACACACACACACACAACAAGAGGTGGCAATGTATTAATTAATTGCATTTAATAAATGAGCTCATTATCACACATGACTGTACAAATGCATTGTCCAACAGGTGTTGAAATAATGGGATTAAAAGGGGAGATCCCATCAGAAAGACAAAAACAATAGCAAACACAAATAGCACTTTTGGAATCTGATTTTAGTCAACACATAAGGGAAGGGTGCACCGGTCCTGGAAATACTGCAATACCAGGTCAATGCGTGGAGTGGACAGAGCAAGCTCTATTTCCATCTCCCTGTTCTAAAAATCCATTTAATATATGGTCCCCAGATAGGGGACGTATCAGATATTAAACTGATAAGAACAGATACTACACTTGATCTTAGCCAAAAGGCCGAGAAGCGATAACCCGAGCGGCCCTTGCCTTGCCCGAGCCTGTCCCATACTGCTGTTCACCCCTTGCAGCGATTGATTCAGCCTACTCCTAGGCAATTCCATGGGGCCCTGCAGGCTCACACACATTTACAGCTACTAAGCGGGAGGGAGGTGAATAAAGGCCGGAGAGGAAGCTACACAGGATTTGCTTCTTTTGCTTGCACCACAATGCAGTGCTGAAAGAGGAGGAATCTACATAAAAACGCCTTCCTGGCAACGCCCAAATGCCCTCCTGCCATGCAGATAAACACTGGCAGCGGCAGCAAGTGCATGCCCACAGCCACCCCTTGTTCCTTCACACCTTGTATCAGCTGTAATCCAGTCCAGTCCAGTCCAGTGCTGCCTGCTGAGCAGCACTGACCAACACTGCCTGGGCCCAGGCTTTTATCTCTGAGGCAGGCCCCATTATGATGTCAGAAAGCTGGCTCTGGAATCCTGAGGGCTCCACTATGACACGTGCAAAGTTCCGTCTGAACTTTATATAAGACGGTGCGGCTCAGTCAGTCACTCAGTGTTGCCTGAGAGGGCAACACTGCAACAGCCGGCCGCCAGGCTGTCTTTTTTTTGCACATTTATTTGCCTCCAGGAGGCCACAAGAGGGAGACAAGGGACTGCAAAATGGAAAATAGGCATCCACCAACTTTACAGACAACTTCTCTTTGCTCCTACAACCTCCATCCTTGCACAGTTTGTTATTCTTCCAGGTAACATAGTAACAAATCCAAATTGCTGCTCTCTTTGTAGGCAAGCAAGGGTTTGTTGCAACTGCAATTCTTACTTCTTCTTGGAAATGTAGGGACGACAGTACATTCCATCACATCCATCTAGTGTACACAGGTAGGTCCATTGTGGCGGGCGGGCTGCTTTAATGGCTGTTTGCTGTTCCCCCTACTCCACTCCACTATTTGACTGTGGTGCTGCATCAATCAATCAGTGGCTGGCTCAGGTGCAGCTCTTTAACCTACCTAAAAGGGAGGGCGGAGAGAAGACAAGGAAGGTGAATGAGCTGTTCCAATGTGAAATGCCGGAAACACAGAAACACAGAAGACACACACACACACACACACACACACACACACACACACACACACACACACACACACACACACACACACACACACAACAAGAGGTGGCAATGTATTAATTAATTGCATTTAATAAATGAGCTCATTATCACACATGACTGTACAAATGCATTGTCCAACAGGTGTTGAAATAATGGGATTAAAAGGGGAGATCCCATCAGAAAGACAAAAACAATAGCAAACACAAATAGCACTTTTGGAATCTGATTTTAGTCAACACATAAGGGAAGGGTGCACCGGTCCTGGAAATACTGCAATACCAGGTCAATGCGTGGAGTGGACAGAGCAAGCTCTATTTCCATCTCCCTGTTCTAAAAATCCATTTAATATATGGTCCCCAGATAGGGGACGTATCAGATATTAAACTGATAAGAACAGATACTACACTTGATCTTAGCCAAAAGGCCGAGAAGCGATAACCCGAGCGGCCCTTGCCTTGCCCGAGCCTGTCCCATACTGCTGTTCACCCCTTGCAGCGATTGATTCAGCCTACTCCTAGGCAATTCCATGGGGCCCTGCAGGCTCACACACATTTACAGCTACTAAGCGGGAGGGAGGTGAATAAAGGCCGGAGAGGAAGCTACACAGGATTTGCTTCTTTTGCTTGCACCACAATGCAGTGCTGAAAGAGGAGGAATCTACATAAAAACGCCTTCCTGGCAACGCCCAAATGCCCTCCTGCCATGCAGATAAACACTGGCAGCGGCAGCAAGTGCATGCCCACAGCCACCCCTTGTTCCTTCACACCTTGTATCAGCTGTAATCCAGTCCAGTCCAGTCCAGTGCTGCCTGCTGAGCAGCACTGACCAACACTGCCTGGGCCCAGGCTTTTATCTATCTCTGAGGCAGGCCCCATTATGATGTCAGAAAGCTGGCTCTGGAATCCTGAGGGCTCCACTATGACACGTGCAAAGTTCCGTCTGAACTTTATATAAGACGGTGCGGCTCAGTCAGTCACTCAGTGTTGCCTGAGAGGGCAACACTGCAACAGCCGGCCGCCAGGCTGTCTTTTTTTTGCACATTTATTTGCCTCCAGGAGGCCACAAGAGGGAGACAAGGGACTGCAAAATGGAAAATAGGCATCCACCAACTTTACAGACAACTTCTCTTTGCTCCTACAACCTCCATCCTTGCACAGTTTGTTATTCTTCCAGGTAACATAGTAACAAATCCAAATTGCTGCTCTCTTTGTAGGCAAGCAAGGGTTTGTTGCAACTGCAATTCTTACTTCTTCTTGGAAATGTAGGGACGACAGTACATTCCATCACATCCATCTAGTGTACACAGGTAGGTCCATTGTGGCGGGCGGGCTGCTTTAATGGCTGTTTGCTGTTCCCCCTACTCCACTCCACTATTTGACTGTGGTGCTGCATCAATCAATCAGTGGCTGGCTCAGGTGCAGCTCTTTAACCTACCTAAAAGGGAGGGCGGAGAGAAGACAAGGAAGGTGAATGAGCTGTTCCAATGTGAAATGCCGGAAACACAGAAACACAGAAGACACACACACACACACACACACACACACACACACACACACACACACACACACACACACACACACACACACACACAACAAGAGGTGGCAATGTATTAATTAATTGCATTTAATAAATGAGCTCATTATCACACATGACTGTACAAATGCATTGTCCAACAGGTGTTGAAATAATGGGATTAAAAGGGGAGATCCCATCAGAAAGACAAAAACAATAGCAAACACAAATAGCACTTTTGGAATCTGATTTTAGTCAACACATAAGGGAAGGGTGCACCGGTCCTGGAAATACTGCAATACCAGGTCAATGCGTGGAGTGGACAGAGCAAGCTCTATTTCCATCTCCCTGTTCTAAAAATCCATTTAATATATGGTCCCCAGATAGGGGACGTATCAGATATTAAACTGATAAGAACAGATACTACACTTGATCTTAGCCAAAAGGCCGAGAAGCGATAACCCGAGCGGCCCTTGCCTTGCCCGAGCCTGTCCCATACTGCTGTTCACCCCTTGCAGCGATTGATTCAGCCTACTCCTAGGCAATTCCATGGGGCCCTGCAGGCTCACACACATTTACAGCTACTAAGCGGGAGGGAGGTGAATAAAGGCCGGAGAGGAAGCTACACAGGATTTGCTTCTTTTGCTTGCACCACAATGCAGTGCTGAAAGAGGAGGAATCTACATAAAAACGCCTTCCTGGCAACGCCCAAATGCCCTCCTGCCATGCAGATAAACACTGGCAGCGGCAGCAAGTGCATGCCCACAGCCACCCCTTGTTCCTTCACACCTTGTATCAGCTGTAATCCAGTCCAGTCCAGTCCAGTGCTGCCTGCTGAGCAGCACTGACCAACACTGCCTGGGCCCAGGCTTTTATCTATCTCTGAGGCAGGCCCCATTATGATGTCAGAAAGCTGGCTCTGGAATCCTGAGGGCTCCACTATGACACGTGCAAAGTTCCGTCTGAACTTTATATAAGACGGTGCGGCTCAGTCAGTCACTCAGTGTTGCCTGAGAGGGCAACACTGCAACAGCCGGCCGCCAGGCTGTCTTTTTTTTGCACATTTATTTGCCTCCAGGAGGCCACAAGAGGGAGACAAGGGACTGCAAAATGGAAAATAGGCATCCACCAACTTTACAGACAACTTCTCTTTGCTCCTACAACCTCCATCCTTGCACAGTTTGTTATTCTTCCAGGTAACATAGTAACAAATCCAAATTGCTGCTCTCTTTGTAGGCAAGCAAGGGTTTGTTGCAACTGCAATTCTTACTTCTTCTTGGAAATGTAGGGACGACAGTACATTCCATCACATCCATCTAGTGTACACAGGTAGGTCCATTGTGGCGGGCGGGCTGCTTTAATGGCTGTTTGCTGTTCCCCCTACTCCACTCCACTATTTGACTGTGGTGCTGCATCAATCAATCAGTGGCTGGCTCAGGTGCAGCTCTTTAACCTACCTAAAAGGGAGGGCGGAGAGAAGACAAGGAAGGTGAATGAGCTGTTCCAATGTGAAATGCCGGAAACACAGAAACACAGAAGACACACACACACACACACACACACACACACACACACACACACACACACACACACACACACACACACACACACACACAACAAGAGGTGGCAATGTATTAATTAATTGCATTTAATAAATGAGCTCATTATCACACATGACTGTACAAATGCATTGTCCAACAGGTGTTGAAATAATGGGATTAAAAGGGGAGATCCCATCAGAAAGACAAAAACAATAGCAAACACAAATAGCACTTTTGGAATCTGATTTTAGTCAACACATAAGGGAAGGGTGCACCGGTCCTGGAAATACTGCAATACCAGGTCAATGCGTGGAGTGGACAGAGCAAGCTCTATTTCCATCTCCCTGTTCTAAAAATCCATTTAATATATGGTCCCCAGATAGGGGACGTATCAGATATTAAACTGATAAGAACAGATACTACACTTGATCTTAGCCAAAAGGCCGAGAAGCGATAACCCGAGCGGCCCTTGCCTTGCCCGAGCCTGTCCCATACTGCTGTTCACCCCTTGCAGCGATTGATTCAGCCTACTCCTAGGCAATTCCATGGGGCCCTGCAGGCTCACACACATTTACAGCTACTAAGCGGGAGGGAGGTGAATAAAGGCCGGAGAGGAAGCTACACAGGATTTGCTTCTTTTGCTTGCACCACAATGCAGTGCTGAAAGAGGAGGAATCTACATAAAAACGCCTTCCTGGCAACGCCCAAATGCCCTCCTGCCATGCAGATAAACACTGGCAGCGGCAGCAAGTGCATGCCCACAGCCACCCCTTGTTCCTTCACACCTTGTATCAGCTGTAATCCAGTCCAGTCCAGTCCAGTGCTGCCTGCTGAGCAGCACTGACCAACACTGCCTGGGCCCAGGCTTTTATCTATCTCTGAGGCAGGCCCCATTATGATGTCAGAAAGCTGGCTCTGGAATCCTGAGGGCTCCACTATGACACGTGCAAAGTTCCGTCTGAACTTTATATAAGACGGTGCGGCTCAGTCAGTCACTCAGTGTTGCCTGAGAGGGCAACACTGCAACAGCCGGCCGCCAGGCTGTCTTTTTTTTGCACATTTATTTGCCTCCAGGAGGCCACAAGAGGGAGACAAGGGACTGCAAAATGGAAAATAGGCATCCACCAACTTTACAGACAACTTCTCTTTGCTCCTACAACCTCCATCCTTGCACAGTTTGTTATTCTTCCAGGTAACATAGTAACAAATCCAAATTGCTGCTCTCTTTGTAGGCAAGCAAGGGTTTGTTGCAACTGCAATTCTTACTTCTTCTTGGAAATGTAGGGACGACAGTACATTCCATCACATCCATCTAGTGTACACAGGTAGGTCCATTGTGGCGGGCGGGCTGCTTTAATGGCTGTTTGCTGTTCCCCCTACTCCACTCCACTATTTGACTGTGGTGCTGCATCAATCAATCAGTGGCTGGCTCAGGTGCAGCTCTTTAACCTACCTAAAAGGGAGGGCGGAGAGAAGACAAGGAAGGTGAATGAGCTGTTCCAATGTGAAATGCCGGAAACACAGAAACACAGAAGACACACACACACACACACACACACACACACACACACACACACACACACACACACACACACACACACACACACACACACAACAAGAGGTGGCAATGTATTAATTAATTGCATTTAATAAATGAGCTCATTATCACACATGACTGTACAAATGCATTGTCCAACAGGTGTTGAAATAATGGGATTAAAAGGGGAGATCCCATCAGAAAGACAAAAACAATAGCAAACACAAATAGCACTTTTGGAATCTGATTTTAGTCAACACATAAGGGAAGGGTGCACCGGTCCTGGAAATACTGCAATACCAGGTCAATGCGTGGAGTGGACAGAGCAAGCTCTATTTCCATCTCCCTGTTCTAAAAATCCATTTAATATATGGTCCCCAGATAGGGGACGTATCAGATATTAAACTGATAAGAACAGATACTACACTTGATCTTAGCCAAAAGGCCGAGAAGCGATAACCCGAGCGGCCCTTGCCTTGCCCGAGCCTGTCCCATACTGCTGTTCACCCCTTGCAGCGATTGATTCAGCCTACTCCTAGGCAATTCCATGGGGCCCTGCAGGCTCACACACATTTACAGCTACTAAGCGGGAGGGAGGTGAATAAAGGCCGGAGAGGAAGCTACACAGGATTTGCTTCTTTTGCTTGCACCACAATGCAGTGCTGAAAGAGGAGGAATCTACATAAAAACGCCTTCCTGGCAACGCCCAAATGCCCTCCTGCCATGCAGATAAACACTGGCAGCGGCAGCAAGTGCATGCCCACAGCCACCCCTTGTTCCTTCACACCTTGTATCAGCTGTAATCCAGTCCAGTCCAGTCCAGTGCTGCCTGCTGAGCAGCACTGACCAACACTGCCTGGGCCCAGGCTTTTATCTATCTCTGAGGCAGGCCCCATTATGATGTCAGAAAGCTGGCTCTGGAATCCTGAGGGCTCCACTATGACACGTGCAAAGTTCCGTCTGAACTTTATATAAGACGGTGCGGCTCAGTCAGTCACTCAGTGTTGCCTGAGAGGGCAACACTGCAACAGCCGGCCGCCAGGCTGTCTTTTTTTTGCACATTTATTTGCCTCCAGGAGGCCACAAGAGGGAGACAAGGGACTGCAAAATGGAAAATAGGCATCCACCAACTTTACAGACAACTTCTCTTTGCTCCTACAACCTCCATCCTTGCACAGTTTGTTATTCTTCCAGGTAACATAGTAACAAATCCAAATTGCTGCTCTCTTTGTAGGCAAGCAAGGGTTTGTTGCAACTGCAATTCTTACTTCTTCTTGGAAATGTAGGGACGACAGTACATTCCATCACATCCATCTAGTGTACACAGGTAGGTCCATTGTGGCGGGCGGGCTGCTTTAATGGCTGTTTGCTGTTCCCCCTACTCCACTCCACTATTTGACTGTGGTGCTGCATCAATCAATCAGTGGCTGGCTCAGGTGCAGCTCTTTAACCTACCTAAAAGGGAGGGCGGAGAGAAGACAAGGAAGGTGAATGAGCTGTTCCAATGTGAAATGCCGGAAACACAGAAACACAGAAGACACACACACACACACACACACACACACACACACACACACACACACACACACACACACACACACACACACACAACAAGAGGTGGCAATGTATTAATTAATTGCATTTAATAAATGAGCTCATTATCACACATGACTGTACAAATGCATTGTCCAACAGGTGTTGAAATAATGGGATTAAAAGGGGAGATCCCATCAGAAAGACAAAAACAATAGCAAACACAAATAGCACTTTTGGAATCTGATTTTAGTCAACACATAAGGGAAGGGTGCACCGGTCCTGGAAATACTGCAATACCAGGTCAATGCGTGGAGTGGACAGAGCAAGCTCTATTTCCATCTCCCTGTTCTAAAAATCCATTTAATATATGGTCCCCAGATAGGGGACGTATCAGATATTAAACTGATAAGAACAGATACTACACTTGATCTTAGCCAAAAGGCCGAGAAGCGATAACCCGAGCGGCCCTTGCCTTGCCCGAGCCTGTCCCATACTGCTGTTCACCCCTTGCAGCGATTGATTCAGCCTACTCCTAGGCAATTCCATGGGGCCCTGCAGGCTCACACACATTTACAGCTACTAAGCGGGAGGGAGGTGAATAAAGGCCGGAGAGGAAGCTACACAGGATTTGCTTCTTTTGCTTGCACCACAATGCAGTGCTGAAAGAGGAGGAATCTACATAAAAACGCCTTCCTGGCAACGCCCAAATGCCCTCCTGCCATGCAGATAAACACTGGCAGCGGCAGCAAGTGCATGCCCACAGCCACCCCTTGTTCCTTCACACCTTGTATCAGCTGTAATCCAGTCCAGTCCAGTCCAGTGCTGCCTGCTGAGCAGCACTGACCAACACTGCCTGGGCCCAGGCTTTTATCTATCTCTGAGGCAGGCCCCATTATGATGTCAGAAAGCTGGCTCTGGAATCCTGAGGGCTCCACTATGACACGTGCAAAGTTCCGTCTGAACTTTATATAAGACGGTGCGGCTCAGTCAGTCACTCAGTGTTGCCTGAGAGGGCAACACTGCAACAGCCGGCCGCCAGGCTGTCTTTTTTTTGCACATTTATTTGCCTCCAGGAGGCCACAAGAGGGAGACAAGGGACTGCAAAATGGAAAATAGGCATCCACCAACTTTACAGACAACTTCTCTTTGCTCCTACAACCTCCATCCTTGCACAGTTTGTTATTCTTCCAGGTAACATAGTAACAAATCCAAATTGCTGCTCTCTTTGTAGGCAAGCAAGGGTTTGTTGCAACTGCAATTCTTACTTCTTCTTGGAAATGTAGGGACGACAGTACATTCCATCACATCCATCTAGTGTACACAGGTAGGTCCATTGTGGCGGGCGGGCTGCTTTAATGGCTGTTTGCTGTTCCCCCTACTCCACTCCACTATTTGACTGTGGTGCTGCATCAATCAATCAGTGGCTGGCTCAGGTGCAGCTCTTTAACCTACCTAAAAGGGAGGGCGGAGAGAAGACAAGGAAGGTGAATGAGCTGTTCCAATGTGAAATGCCGGAAACACAGAAACACAGAAGACACACACACACACACACACACACACACACACACACACACACACACACACACACACACACACACACACACACACAACAAGAGGTGGCAATGTATTAATTAATTGCATTTAATAAATGAGCTCATTATCACACATGACTGTACAAATGCATTGTCCAACAGGTGTTGAAATAATGGGATTAAAAGGGGAGATCCCATCAGAAAGACAAAAACAATAGCAAACACAAATAGCACTTTTGGAATCTGATTTTAGTCAACACATAAGGGAAGGGTGCACCGGTCCTGGAAATACTGCAATACCAGGTCAATGCGTGGAGTGGACAGAGCAAGCTCTATTTCCATCTCCCTGTTCTAAAAATCCATTTAATATATGGTCCCCAGATAGGGGACGTATCAGATATTAAACTGATAAGAACAGATACTACACTTGATCTTAGCCAAAAGGCCGAGAAGCGATAACCCGAGCGGCCCTTGCCTTGCCCGAGCCTGTCCCATACTGCTGTTCACCCCTTGCAGCGATTGATTCAGCCTACTCCTAGGCAATTCCATGGGGCCCTGCAGGCTCACACACATTTACAGCTACTAAGCGGGAGGGAGGTGAATAAAGGCCGGAGAGGAAGCTACACAGGATTTGCTTCTTTTGCTTGCACCACAATGCAGTGCTGAAAGAGGAGGAATCTACATAAAAACGCCTTCCTGGCAACGCCCAAATGCCCTCCTGCCATGCAGATAAACACTGGCAGCGGCAGCAAGTGCATGCCCACAGCCACCCCTTGTTCCTTCACACCTTGTATCAGCTGTAATCCAGTCCAGTCCAGTCCAGTGCTGCCTGCTGAGCAGCACTGACCAACACTGCCTGGGCCCAGGCTTTTATCTATCTCTGAGGCAGGCCCCATTATGATGTCAGAAAGCTGGCTCTGGAATCCTGAGGGCTCCACTATGACACGTGCAAAGTTCCGTCTGAACTTTATATAAGACGGTGCGGCTCAGTCAGTCACTCAGTGTTGCCTGAGAGGGCAACACTGCAACAGCCGGCCGCCAGGCTGTCTTTTTTTTGCACATTTATTTGCCTCCAGGAGGCCACAAGAGGGAGACAAGGGACTGCAAAATGGAAAATAGGCATCCACCAACTTTACAGACAACTTCTCTTTGCTCCTACAACCTCCATCCTTGCACAGTTTGTTATTCTTCCAGGTAACATAGTAACAAATCCAAATTGCTGCTCTCTTTGTAGGCAAGCAAGGGTTTGTTGCAACTGCAATTCTTACTTCTTCTTGGAAATGTAGGGACGACAGTACATTCCATCACATCCATCTAGTGTACACAGGTAGGTCCATTGTGGCGGGCGGGCTGCTTTAATGGCTGTTTGCTGTTCCCCCTACTCCACTCCACTATTTGACTGTGGTGCTGCATCAATCAATCAGTGGCTGGCTCAGGTGCAGCTCTTTAACCTACCTAAAAGGGAGGGCGGAGAGAAGACAAGGAAGGTGAATGAGCTGTTCCAATGTGAAATGCCGGAAACACAGAAACACAGAAGACACACACACACACACACACACACACACACACACACACACACACACACACACACACACACACACACACACACACACACAACAAGAGGTGGCAATGTATTAATTAATTGCATTTAATAAATGAGCTCATTATCACACATGACTGTACAAATGCATTGTCCAACAGGTGTTGAAATAATGGGATTAAAAGGGGAGATCCCATCAGAAAGACAAAAACAATAGCAAACACAAATAGCACTTTTGGAATCTGATTTTAGTCAACACATAAGGGAAGGGTGCACCGGTCCTGGAAATACTGCAATACCAGGTCAATGCGTGGAGTGGACAGAGCAAGCTCTATTTCCATCTCCCTGTTCTAAAAATCCATTTAATATATGGTCCCCAGATAGGGGACGTATCAGATATTAAACTGATAAGAACAGATACTACACTTGATCTTAGCCAAAAGGCCGAGAAGCGATAACCCGAGCGGCCCTTGCCTTGCCCGAGCCTGTCCCATACTGCTGTTCACCCCTTGCAGCGATTGATTCAGCCTACTCCTAGGCAATTCCATGGGGCCCTGCAGGCTCACACACATTTACAGCTACTAAGCGGGAGGGAGGTGAATAAAGGCCGGAGAGGAAGCTACACAGGATTTGCTTCTTTTGCTTGCACCACAATGCAGTGCTGAAAGAGGAGGAATCTACATAAAAACGCCTTCCTGGCAACGCCCAAATGCCCTCCTGCCATGCAGATAAACACTGGCAGCGGCAGCAAGTGCATGCCCACAGCCACCCCTTGTTCCTTCACACCTTGTATCAGCTGTAATCCAGTCCAGTCCAGTCCAGTGCTGCCTGCTGAGCAGCACTGACCAACACTGCCTGGGCCCAGGCTTTTATCTATCTCTGAGGCAGGCCCCATTATGATGTCAGAAAGCTGGCTCTGGAATCCTGAGGGCTCCACTATGACACGTGCAAAGTTCCGTCTGAACTTTATATAAGACGGTGCGGCTCAGTCAGTCACTCAGTGTTGCCTGAGAGGGCAACACTGCAACAGCCGGCCGCCAGGCTGTCTTTTTTTTGCACATTTATTTGCCTCCAGGAGGCCACAAGAGGGAGACAAGGGACTGCAAAATGGAAAATAGGCATCCACCAACTTTACAGACAACTTCTCTTTGCTCCTACAACCTCCATCCTTGCACAGTTTGTTATTCTTCCAGGTAACATAGTAACAAATCCAAATTGCTGCTCTCTTTGTAGGCAAGCAAGGGTTTGTTGCAACTGCAATTCTTACTTCTTCTTGGAAATGTAGGGACGACAGTACATTCCATCACATCCATCTAGTGTACACAGGTAGGTCCATTGTGGCGGGCGGGCTGCTTTAATGGCTGTTTGCTGTTCCCCCTACTCCACTCCACTATTTGACTGTGGTGCTGCATCAATCAATCAGTGGCTGGCTCAGGTGCAGCTCTTTAACCTACCTAAAAGGGAGGGCGGAGAGAAGACAAGGAAGGTGAATGAGCTGTTCCAATGTGAAATGCCGGAAACACAGAAACACAGAAGACACACACACACACACACACACACACACACACACACACACACACACACACACACACACACACACACACACACAACAAGAGGTGGCAATGTATTAATTAATTGCATTTAATAAATGAGCTCATTATCACACATGACTGTACAAATGCATTGTCCAACAGGTGTTGAAATAATGGGATTAAAAGGGGAGATCCCATCAGAAAGACAAAAACAATAGCAAACACAAATAGCACTTTTGGAATCTGATTTTAGTCAACACATAAGGGAAGGGTGCACCGGTCCTGGAAATACTGCAATACCAGGTCAATGCGTGGAGTGGACAGAGCAAGCTCTATTTCCATCTCCCTGTTCTAAAAATCCATTTAATATATGGTCCCCAGATAGGGGACGTATCAGATATTAAACTGATAAGAACAGATACTACACTTGATCTTAGCCAAAAGGCCGAGAAGCGATAACCCGAGCGGCCCTTGCCTTGCCCGAGCCTGTCCCATACTGCTGTTCACCCCTTGCAGCGATTGATTCAGCCTACTCCTAGGCAATTCCATGGGGCCCTGCAGGCTCACACACATTTACAGCTACTAAGCGGGAGGGAGGTGAATAAAGGCCGGAGAGGAAGCTACACAGGATTTGCTTCTTTTGCTTGCACCACAATGCAGTGCTGAAAGAGGAGGAATCTACATAAAAACGCCTTCCTGGCAACGCCCAAATGCCCTCCTGCCATGCAGATAAACACTGGCAGCGGCAGCAAGTGCATGCCCACAGCCACCCCTTGTTCCTTCACACCTTGTATCAGCTGTAATCCAGTCCAGTCCAGTCCAGTGCTGCCTGCTGAGCAGCACTGACCAACACTGCCTGGGCCCAGGCTTTTATCTATCTCTGAGGCAGGCCCCATTATGATGTCAGAAAGCTGGCTCTGGAATCCTGAGGGCTCCACTATGACACGTGCAAAGTTCCGTCTGAACTTTATATAAGACGGTGCGGCTCAGTCAGTCACTCAGTGTTGCCTGAGAGGGCAACACTGCAACAGCCGGCCGCCAGGCTGTCTTTTTTTTGCACATTTATTTGCCTCCAGGAGGCCACAAGAGGGAGACAAGGGACTGCAAAATGGAAAATAGGCATCCACCAACTTTACAGACAACTTCTCTTTGCTCCTACAACCTCCATCCTTGCACAGTTTGTTATTCTTCCAGGTAACATAGTAACAAATCCAAATTGCTGCTCTCTTTGTAGGCAAGCAAGGGTTTGTTGCAACTGCAATTCTTACTTCTTCTTGGAAATGTAGGGACGACAGTACATTCCATCACATCCATCTAGTGTACACAGGTAGGTCCATTGTGGCGGGCGGGCTGCTTTAATGGCTGTTTGCTGTTCCCCCTACTCCACTCCACTATTTGACTGTGGTGCTGCATCAATCAATCAGTGGCTGGCTCAGGTGCAGCTCTTTAACCTACCTAAAAGGGAGGGCGGAGAGAAGACAAGGAAGGTGAATGAGCTGTTCCAATGTGAAATGCCGGAAACACAGAAACACAGAAGACACACACACACACACACACACACACACACACACACACACACACACACACACACACACACACACACACACACAACAAGAGGTGGCAATGTATTAATTAATTGCATTTAATAAATGAGCTCATTATCACACATGACTGTACAAATGCATTGTCCAACAGGTGTTGAAATAATGGGATTAAAAGGGGAGATCCCATCAGAAAGACAAAAACAATAGCAAACACAAATAGCACTTTTGGAATCTGATTTTAGTCAACACATAAGGGAAGGGTGCACCGGTCCTGGAAATACTGCAATACCAGGTCAATGCGTGGAGTGGACAGAGCAAGCTCTATTTCCATCTCCCTGTTCTAAAAATCCATTTAATATATGGTCCCCAGATAGGGGACGTATCAGATATTAAACTGATAAGAACAGATACTACACTTGATCTTAGCCAAAAGGCCGAGAAGCGATAACCCGAGCGGCCCTTGCCTTGCCCGAGCCTGTCCCATACTGCTGTTCACCCCTTGCAGCGATTGATTCAGCCTACTCCTAGGCAATTCCATGGGGCCCTGCAGGCTCACACACATTTACAGCTACTAAGCGGGAGGGAGGTGAATAAAGGCCGGAGAGGAAGCTACACAGGATTTGCTTCTTTTGCTTGCACCACAATGCAGTGCTGAAAGAGGAGGAATCTACATAAAAACGCCTTCCTGGCAACGCCCAAATGCCCTCCTGCCATGCAGATAAACACTGGCAGCGGCAGCAAGTGCATGCCCACAGCCACCCCTTGTTCCTTCACACCTTGTATCAGCTGTAATCCAGTCCAGTCCAGTCCAGTGCTGCCTGCTGAGCAGCACTGACCAACACTGCCTGGGCCCAGGCTTTTATCTATCTCTGAGGCAGGCCCCATTATGATGTCAGAAAGCTGGCTCTGGAATCCTGAGGGCTCCACTATGACACGTGCAAAGTTCCGTCTGAACTTTATATAAGACGGTGCGGCTCAGTCAGTCACTCAGTGTTGCCTGAGAGGGCAACACTGCAACAGCCGGCCGCCAGGCTGTCTTTTTTTTGCACATTTATTTGCCTCCAGGAGGCCACAAGAGGGAGACAAGGGACTGCAAAATGGAAAATAGGCATCCACCAACTTTACAGACAACTTCTCTTTGCTCCTACAACCTCCATCCTTGCACAGTTTGTTATTCTTCCAGGTAACATAGTAACAAATCCAAATTGCTGCTCTCTTTGTAGGCAAGCAAGGGTTTGTTGCAACTGCAATTCTTACTTCTTCTTGGAAATGTAGGGACGACAGTACATTCCATCACATCCATCTAGTGTACACAGGTAGGTCCATTGTGGCGGGCGGGCTGCTTTAATGGCTGTTTGCTGTTCCCCCTACTCCACTCCACTATTTGACTGTGGTGCTGCATCAATCAATCAGTGGCTGGCTCAGGTGCAGCTCTTTAACCTACCTAAAAGGGAGGGCGGAGAGAAGACAAGGAAGGTGAATGAGCTGTTCCAATGTGAAATGCCGGAAACACAGAAACACAGAAGACACACACACACACACACACACACACACACACACACACACACACACACACACACACACACACACACACACACAACAAGAGGTGGCAATGTATTAATTAATTGCATTTAATAAATGAGCTCATTATCACACATGACTGTACAAATGCATTGTCCAACAGGTGTTGAAATAATGGGATTAAAAGGGGAGATCCCATCAGAAAGACAAAAACAATAGCAAACACAAATAGCACTTTTGGAATCTGATTTTAGTCAACACATAAGGGAAGGGTGCACCGGTCCTGGAAATACTGCAATACCAGGTCAATGCGTGGAGTGGACAGAGCAAGCTCTATTTCCATCTCCCTGTTCTAAAAATCCATTTAATATATGGTCCCCAGATAGGGGACGTATCAGATATTAAACTGATAAGAACAGATACTACACTTGATCTTAGCCAAAAGGCCGAGAAGCGATAACCCGAGCGGCCCTTGCCTTGCCCGAGCCTGTCCCATACTGCTGTTCACCCCTTGCAGCGATTGATTCAGCCTACTCCTAGGCAATTCCATGGGGCCCTGCAGGCTCACACACATTTACAGCTACTAAGCGGGAGGGAGGTGAATAAAGGCCGGAGAGGAAGCTACACAGGATTTGCTTCTTTTGCTTGCACCACAATGCAGTGCTGAAAGAGGAGGAATCTACATAAAAACGCCTTCCTGGCAACGCCCAAATGCCCTCCTGCCATGCAGATAAACACTGGCAGCGGCAGCAAGTGCATGCCCACAGCCACCCCTTGTTCCTTCACACCTTGTATCAGCTGTAATCCAGTCCAGTCCAGTCCAGTGCTGCCTGCTGAGCAGCACTGACCAACACTGCCTGGGCCCAGGCTTTTATCTATCTCTGAGGCAGGCCCCATTATGATGTCAGAAAGCTGGCTCTGGAATCCTGAGGGCTCCACTATGACACGTGCAAAGTTCCGTCTGAACTTTATATAAGACGGTGCGGCTCAGTCAGTCACTCAGTGTTGCCTGAGAGGGCAACACTGCAACAGCCGGCCGCCAGGCTGTCTTTTTTTTGCACATTTATTTGCCTCCAGGAGGCCACAAGAGGGAGACAAGGGACTGCAAAATGGAAAATAGGCATCCACCAACTTTACAGACAACTTCTCTTTGCTCCTACAACCTCCATCCTTGCACAGTTTGTTATTCTTCCAGGTAACATAGTAACAAATCCAAATTGCTGCTCTCTTTGTAGGCAAGCAAGGGTTTGTTGCAACTGCAATTCTTACTTCTTCTTGGAAATGTAGGGACGACAGTACATTCCATCACATCCATCTAGTGTACACAGGTAGGTCCATTGTGGCGGGCGGGCTGCTTTAATGGCTGTTTGCTGTTCCCCCTACTCCACTCCACTATTTGACTGTGGTGCTGCATCAATCAATCAGTGGCTGGCTCAGGTGCAGCTCTTTAACCTACCTAAAAGGGAGGGCGGAGAGAAGACAAGGAAGGTGAATGAGCTGTTCCAATGTGAAATGCCGGAAACACAGAAACACAGAAGACACACACACACACACACACACACACACACACACACACACACACACACACACACACACACACACACACACACACACAACAAGAGGTGGCAATGTATTAATTAATTGCATTTAATAAATGAGCTCATTATCACACATGACTGTACAAATGCATTGTCCAACAGGTGTTGAAATAATGGGATTAAAAGGGGAGATCCCATCAGAAAGACAAAAACAATAGCAAACACAAATAGCACTTTTGGAATCTGATTTTAGTCAACACATAAGGGAAGGGTGCACCGGTCCTGGAAATACTGCAATACCAGGTCAATGCGTGGAGTGGACAGAGCAAGCTCTATTTCCATCTCCCTGTTCTAAAAATCCATTTAATATATGGTCCCCAGATAGGGGACGTATCAGATATTAAACTGATAAGAACAGATACTACACTTGATCTTAGCCAAAAGGCCGAGAAGCGATAACCCGAGCGGCCCTTGCCTTGCCCGAGCCTGTCCCATACTGCTGTTCACCCCTTGCAGCGATTGATTCAGCCTACTCCTAGGCAATTCCATGGGGCCCTGCAGGCTCACACACATTTACAGCTACTAAGCGGGAGGGAGGTGAATAAAGGCCGGAGAGGAAGCTACACAGGATTTGCTTCTTTTGCTTGCACCACAATGCAGTGCTGAAAGAGGAGGAATCTACATAAAAACGCCTTCCTGGCAACGCCCAAATGCCCTCCTGCCATGCAGATAAACACTGGCAGCGGCAGCAAGTGCATGCCCACAGCCACCCCTTGTTCCTTCACACCTTGTATCAGCTGTAATCCAGTCCAGTCCAGTCCAGTGCTGCCTGCTGAGCAGCACTGACCAACACTGCCTGGGCCCAGGCTTTTATCTATCTCTGAGGCAGGCCCCATTATGATGTCAGAAAGCTGGCTCTGGAATCCTGAGGGCTCCACTATGACACGTGCAAAGTTCCGTCTGAACTTTATATAAGACGGTGCGGCTCAGTCAGTCACTCAGTGTTGCCTGAGAGGGCAACACTGCAACAGCCGGCCGCCAGGCTGTCTTTTTTTTGCACATTTATTTGCCTCCAGGAGGCCACAAGAGGGAGACAAGGGACTGCAAAATGGAAAATAGGCATCCACCAACTTTACAGACAACTTCTCTTTGCTCCTACAACCTCCATCCTTGCACAGTTTGTTATTCTTCCAGGTAACATAGTAACAAATCCAAATTGCTGCTCTCTTTGTAGGCAAGCAAGGGTTTGTTGCAACTGCAATTCTTACTTCTTCTTGGAAATGTAGGGACGACAGTACATTCCATCACATCCATCTAGTGTACACAGGTAGGTCCATTGTGGCGGGCGGGCTGCTTTAATGGCTGTTTGCTGTTCCCCCTACTCCACTCCACTATTTGACTGTGGTGCTGCATCAATCAATCAGTGGCTGGCTCAGGTGCAGCTCTTTAACCTACCTAAAAGGGAGGGCGGAGAGAAGACAAGGAAGGTGAATGAGCTGTTCCAATGTGAAATGCCGGAAACACAGAAACACAGAAGACACACACACACACACACACACACACACACACACACACACACACACACACACACACACACACACACACACACACACACACACACACAACAAGAGGTGGCAATGTATTAATTAATTGCATTTAATAAATGAGCTCATTATCACACATGACTGTACAAATGCATTGTCCAACAGGTGTTGAAATAATGGGATTAAAAGGGGAGATCCCATCAGAAAGACAAAAACAATAGCAAACACAAATAGCACTTTTGGAATCTGATTTTAGTCAACACATAAGGGAAGGGTGCACCGGTCCTGGAAATACTGCAATACCAGGTCAATGCGTGGAGTGGACAGAGCAAGCTCTATTTCCATCTCCCTGTTCTAAAAATCCATTTAATATATGGTCCCCAGATAGGGGACGTATCAGATATTAAACTGATAAGAACAGATTTTTTGATTGAAAATTGCTTTATTGACAATCAATCGTCATCATACAAACATTACTGCGACGCAGCGCAAGCCATGAAGCAGTAAATAATAAATAATAACAGTCGTCAAACATAACATGACAGTATAATACACAGTACAGGCTAGCCTATGCTATACATTACACCACATGCTACACTAACATTCTTGCATTCACTAACGCCAAACAACAAAGCATTACAGACAAGTGATGGGATAGGGGAGTGGGTAGGAGGGGATAGGGAAGGGGGAAATCACAGGCCCGAAGCTTTATTGAAAGACAACACACAAGAAGGGAGAGTGGGGGGAAGGGGAGTATCAGTCCTCTTCCTCATCGACGTCCGGGCTGTCCCAGGTGGAATAGTCTCTGAGCAGGCTGTGGATCAGCCTGCGGCAGTCCTGGACGGACACACTCTCTCTCCGCAAAATCAGACGGTTCCTGGCAAACCATATAGCGTCCTTAAAGCAGTTCATAAGGCGCCAGGCTTCCTGGATTGCTCCATCCGTGGTATTCCCAGGAAATAGTCCATAAAGTACCGAGCGGTACGACAGTCTGTTCCTGGGTACTGAGTCCTTGAGTTCATGTTCCAAGGCTTTCAACAGACCCTGTGCAAAGGGGCACTGCCAGAAAATGTGCAAAGATGTTTCCTCCGTGAAGGGGCACCTGGGGCAGTACCGGGTCTTGCACAGGTTGCGGGCATGCATGAATGACCTAAGAGGCAGTCCTCCCTGGATGGCCATCCATGAAATGTCCTTGTGCCCGTTGGTCAACCTGCCAGATGACACGTTAGTCCAAACAGTCTCCAACGTGTCGGCATGAAGCCCTGGAACAGACTCCAGTGAGTCCTTTGCTCTGATGTGCTTGTGGATCGTCTTAGGTTTCCACAAGTCGGGCTTAAGACCCTCCAGTTGATGCTCCCTCACAAACCGGACGACATCTCCGTAGAACCAGGGAGCGTGCCAGTTGTAAGGGAAGGAGCTGTCCCACTTGTCCCAGCCAAAACCTCGCCAGAGGGGAAGGAGGAAGTAGCGGGACATGGCCTTGCCCGCAGAGCCGTTTGCTGTCCTCAGAGTCCTACGAACACAGTCACATGCAAAAGCGATCCGCAGCAGAGTGGGAATGTCGGGTATACCCTTCCCACCTTTGCGGGGCTCCTTGTACATAACAGTCCGCTTTACTCTGTCCATTTTCGAGCCCCAGATGAAGCGAAACACAGTCCTGGTAATGGCCCTCGAGACGGTGGCAAGAGGGGGCCATGCCTGTGCAGTGTATTGTAACACAGGCAAGACTTCGTTACGCAGGACCATTGCTTTGCCCTCAATAGTGAGTTGTCTGAGGCTCCACAGTCCGATCCTTTGGTTGACTTTGGCCAAGCGTTCTTCCCACGACTTTAGGGCTGCACCTTCCTTACCGAACCAGACTCCCAGAATTTTGATGAAGTCCGGCTTGATAGTAAACGGGAAGGAGGCAGGAGAAGGCAGGTACCACTTTCCGAAGAGCATGGCTTCCGACTTCCCGCAGTTGACTTTTGCCCCTGAAGCGCGTCCGAACTCCTCGCAGGTCTGGACGAGTGCAGTCACCGAACTCTGGTCAGCGCAGAAGACGGTCACGTCGTCCATGTACAGCGAGCATTTGACCTCGAAGTGTCCTGGACCTGGTGCGGTGATCCCTCTGATCTCTCCATTCTGCCGGATAGCCTCTGCGAAGAGCTCTATAACACAAACAAAAAGGAGAGGTGAAAGAGGACAGCCTTGTCTAACCCCCGACGATACAGGAAAGGGGTCAGTCTTCCAGCCGTTCACCAGCACCGAGCTGTAAATGTCGCAATACATCAGGTTAACATACAAACAGAACAACCTGCCAAGCCGCAGCCTACGCAGAGCCTTACCCATGAATTCGTGAGAGACCCGGTCAAAAGCCTTCTCCTGATCCAGACTGACCAGGGCCGCGTGTGTACGGCGGCTTTGCATGTAATGCACCGTGTCCCTCACCAGGGCAAGACTGTCGGCCACCCTACGGCCAGGAATGCCGCAGGTTTGGTCCGATCCGATGATCTGTCCGATGACAACCTTCAGTCTGTTGGCCAATACTTTGGCGAGGATCTTGTAGTCCACGTTCAGGAGAGAGATGGGACGCCAGTTTTTCAGGTCACATCTCTCCCCCTTCCGCTTATACAAGATCGTGATCATGCCTTCTCTCAAGGACGGTGGCATTCTACCCTCCACCACCATCTCCTCATAGAGCTCCAGCAGGTCCGGACAGATCAAGTCCCCCAGCGCTACATAGAGCTCTGCTGGGAGACCATCACTGCCCGGGGTCCTGCCGGGTCTGAAGGATTTAGCGGCAGAGAGCAGTTCCTCCACCGTCAGGGGTACATCCATAGCCTCCGTACCTGCAGGATCAAGATGATTAGTGATACCTGACAGGAATTTATCGGCGGCTTCGGGGTCAGTGGTTTTCCGGGAGTAGAGGTTTCGGTAGTAGTCTGTGACGACTCCCATCACCTCCTTCTTCCCAGAATGCATGTTTCCGGTCTCATCTCGGAGTTCCTTCAGGGGCGTGTGGCCGGCATGGAGTTTCCTGAAAAAGAACGAGTTACATTTCTCACCCTTCTCCAGGTTCTCCACCTTGGAACGAAAGACAATTCGCTTGGATTCCTCCTCAAAGTGCCTTTTCAGGCCCTTTTTGGCTTCCTCCAGCTCCTTCCTGACGTCCCAGCCGCATTGAAGGAGGTCTTGCAGGGATCGCAGCTGACGCTGCATCTCTCTGAAGTCTCTCTTCCTCTCACACGCCTGTTGACGACTTTTTGCCTGAAAGAAACAACGAAATTCAACTTTAACATATTCCCACCAGTCACAGGTTTTGTCAAAGAAAACTTTATCATTCCTCCAAACAATATAGGCGTCTCTAAGTTCCGCCAGTACCTCCTCTCTTTCCAGCAGGGCACAATTCAGCTTCCAGGAGCCAGGGCCGGGAGGAAAACCGTGGCCGATGGCACCCTGGAAGAGAATGGCCCTGTGGTCAGAGAAGAAGCAGGGGATCATGGAGTGCCCATGCTGCTTGACTGCCCGGGAGGTGAACACAAAGTCAATCCGAGAACGAAGTGAGCCATCGGGTCGGCTCCATGAATAGTTCACAGAGCCGATCCCCATGGAGCCCACAACGTCCTGCAAGGATGCTTCGGTTACCATCTCGATAAGCAGTTTGGAACTGACATCCAGTTTGATTGAAGTGCCGGAACTTCGTCCATCCTCTTCGATGGGGCAGTTGAAGTCCCCGGCCATCACCACTGCCCTAGTGGTGGCGAGCTGGGTCCGCAGGGTCTGGAATAGTTCCAGGCGCTCAGCCTTCATAGGGGGAGCGTACACGTTGATGAGCCTAATCGGCTCTCCTGCCCAGGAACCGTCTACGACCAACAAGCGGCCGCAGGCGAGCTCCTGGACAGAGTCAACAGTAAATACGCTTCCCCTAATCAGGATGGCAACCCCTGCAGACTTACAGTCGCCCCCACCAGACCAGTAGGACGGGCCATGGGTCCACTGCCTGGCCAGATGATGGTATGACCTGGAAGAGGGGAGAGTACATTCCTGCAGCATAAATACATCACTCGACTGCTTGGAAAGAAAAGTTAGCACCATCTGACATCTAGTCCTATCTCTAACACTCCTCACATTGAGGCTAAAGATGTTAAGTTTAGCAGCCATGGGGGAGAATAAAGAAGGTTAGTGCAAACGATACACCTTAGTTACCAGTCCGGTCGGGCGGATCCTCCTCTCCTGGCGGGTCCGAAAGATCCAGCAGGCCCTCTGACAAAAATTGTTCCAGGATTGTAGCCACCTGGATGTCTGTTGTGAAGTCGATGACCTCAGGTTCAGACACGAGTTCCTCCACCATCTGCTCCATTTCCTCCTGCTGCGCAAGGGAATCTTCGCAGATTTCCACGACTTGTCGCTTTGAGGACTCAGCAGCTGGGCTGTCCCTCACCTTTCTCTTCCTCTGGATGGCACCTGAGGAGACAAGAGGGGGAAAATCCTCCAGGGAGAGGACTCCAGCAGCTGGAGGGGAAGATGTTAGTGCTGCTGGAGCTGGGGAGAAGGGAGGCTGGGTTGGGAGAGGTGCAGGTGACAGGACCACTGAGATGGGTGGGTAGGAGAAGGTGAGAGCCTCAGTGGGGGTGACAGGGGTTGGGGACGGGGGGGTGGGGAGGGCCGGGCGAGGGAGGGTGGGAAGGGTAGGGCGAGGGAGGGCCGGGAGACGGGGGGGAGGGACTGTCGTCTTCTTACCATCCTTCTTATTCCCGGTCTTCTGCGCCGCTGGAGCTCTGGCTGGGGCGGGGTTCCCTCTGGCCGGAGCTTTCGCCGCTACAGTTGCCCAGGATCGATCCCTCTTCGGGCAGTCCTTGTAGGAGTGGGCTGCTTGTCCGCAGAGGTTGCACATTGTCCGTTTCGGGCAGTCTTTGGTCTCGTGTCCTGTTACCCGGCAGTTCTTGCAGGCGTCCTCCTTGCAGTCCTTCACCGAATGACCCTTCTTGCTGCATCTCCTGCAGATCTGCGGCATGTCCGGGTAGTAGATGAGGCCGTAGGAGTTGCCCAGCGAGAATGACTGGGGCAGGTGTTGGAGGCCGTCTTCCGCGCTGGAATCCTTGTTCAGTCGGACGATTACCGACCACTTGCCAGTCCAGAAGCCGAGTCCGTTCAGGATGTGGGTGGGTTCCCTCACCACTGTGCAGAACCGCTTCAGGAGCGTGGTGATGTCTTTGCCGGGGGTGTGTGGGTTCCGCATTGAGACCGTCACCCGCCTTTCCTCTCTTTGGACAGGGCAGTTGCCCACAAAGCGAGAGAAAGGGGATTCAGGCCTCGCCGCTTTCACCATCTCCCAGTACCTTCTGCAGATGTTGATCGAAGCGAAGGTCACGAAGAACATCCCGGTCATGAAGGCCTGGATGCTGATGGTCTCCGGCTTAGCGAAGCCCTGGTCCAGGAGCATCTTCTGGCAGAACACTTCTTCCGTCATGTCCGGCACTCTCCCGTCCACCTCCTTCAGCTTCAGGGCCACCGTCTGCTTCATCCAGGGCTCCAGGGTTGGAGCAGCCTGGTTCGGCTTCCTGGTGGCCTGTTGGCTTGAGGAGGCTTCAGGAGGAGATGTCCTGGCCTGGGCCGGCTCACCTGGTCCATCAGCCTTCTTCTTCTGGGTGGCAGGGTTGCTGGTTGAGGCCATGGCTTCTTCCAGCTGTTCCTGTCGCTTGGGGAGGATCTTCGATAGCTCTTTCCCGAAGGGGGCGGAGCTATGCAAATCTTCTCCTTGCTGGCCAAGGTTCTTCCACGAAATTTCTTCCGCAGCGGTTCCTCGTCGAGCTTCTTCTGCGGCCGAGCTTCTTCAAAGATCCCCTTCAGCAGCGGCTCTTCTCCGAAGGTCTCTGTCGCAGTTCTCCTTCTTCCCGGCAGCGATCTCCCGGAGCTTCTTCCCCGATGGCGGCTTCTCCCTTCTGGATCTTCGTCTTCGGTGGTTCTTCTCCGCAGTTCGTCGCCGGCTTCGTCTGGAACGCTCTTGGATCGCTAAGCTAGTGTTTATAGCCCCCAGTGGTTCTCCGAGCTATCTATCCTTACAAGGACTGATAAGAACAGATACTACACTTGATCTTAGCCAAAAGGCCGAGAAGCGATAACCCGAGCGGCCCTTGCCTTGCCCGAGCCTGTCCCATACTGCTGTTCACCCCTTGCAGCGATTGATTCAGCCTACTCCTAGGCAATTCCATGGGGCCCTGCAGGCTCACACACATTTACAGCTACTAAGCGGGAGGGAGGTGAATAAAGGCCGGAGAGGAAGCTACACAGGATTTGCTTCTTTTGCTTGCACCACAATGCAGTGCTGAAAGAGGAGGAATCTACATAAAAACGCCTTCCTGGCAACGCCCAAATGCCCTCCTGCCATGCAGATAAACACTGGCAGCGGCAGCAAGTGCATGCCCACAGCCACCCCTTGTTCCTTCACACCTTGTATCAGCTGTAATCCAGTCCAGTCCAGTCCAGTGCTGCCTGCTGAGCAGCACTGACCAACACTGCCTGGGCCCAGGCTTTTATCTATCTCTGAGGCAGGCCCCATTATGATGTCAGAAAGCTGGCTCTGGAATCCTGAGGGCTCCACTATGACACGTGCAAAGTTCCGTCTGAACTTTATATAAGACGGTGCGGCTCAGTCAGTCACTCAGTGTTGCCTGAGAGGGCAACACTGCAACAGCCGGCCGCCAGGCTGTCTTTTTTTTGCACATTTATTTGCCTCCAGGAGGCCACAAGAGGGAGACAAGGGACTGCAAAATGGAAAATAGGCATCCACCAACTTTACAGACAACTTCTCTTTGCTCCTACAACCTCCATCCTTGCACAGTTTGTTATTCTTCCAGGTAACATAGTAACAAATCCAAATTGCTGCTCTCTTTGTAGGCAAGCAAGGGTTTGTTGCAACTGCAATTCTTACTTCTTCTTGGAAATGTAGGGACGACAGTACATTCCATCACATCCATCTAGTGTACACAGGTAGGTCCATTGTGGCGGGCGGGCTGCTTTAATGGCTGTTTGCTGTTCCCCCTACTCCACTCCACTATTTGACTGTGGTGCTGCATCAATCAATCAGTGGCTGGCTCAGGTGCAGCTCTTTAACCTACCTAAAAGGGAGGGCGGAGAGAAGACAAGGAAGGTGAATGAGCTGTTCCAATGTGAAATGCCGGAAACACAGAAACACAGAAGACACACACACACACACACACACACACACACACACACACACACACACACACACACACACACACACACACACACACAACAAGAGGTGGCAATGTATTAATTAATTGCATTTAATAAATGAGCTCATTATCACACATGACTGTACAAATGCATTGTCCAACAGGTGTTGAAATAATGGGATTAAAAGGGGAGATCCCATCAGAAAGACAAAAACAATAGCAAACACAAATAGCACTTTTGGAATCTGATTTTAGTCAACACATAAGGGAAGGGTGCACCGGTCCTGGAAATACTGCAATACCAGGTCAATGCGTGGAGTGGACAGAGCAAGCTCTATTTCCATCTCCCTGTTCTAAAAATCCATTTAATATATGGTCCCCAGATAGGGGACGTATCAGATATTAAACTGATAAGAACAGATACTACACTTGATCTTAGCCAAAAGGCCGAGAAGCGATAACCCGAGCGGCCCTTGCCTTGCCCGAGCCTGTCCCATACTGCTGTTCACCCCTTGCAGCGATTGATTCAGCCTACTCCTAGGCAATTCCATGGGGCCCTGCAGGCTCACACACATTTACAGCTACTAAGCGGGAGGGAGGTGAATAAAGGCCGGAGAGGAAGCTACACAGGATTTGCTTCTTTTGCTTGCACCACAATGCAGTGCTGAAAGAGGAGGAATCTACATAAAAACGCCTTCCTGGCAACGCCCAAATGCCCTCCTGCCATGCAGATAAACACTGGCAGCGGCAGCAAGTGCATGCCCACAGCCACCCCTTGTTCCTTCACACCTTGTATCAGCTGTAATCCAGTCCAGTCCAGTCCAGTGCTGCCTGCTGAGCAGCACTGACCAACACTGCCTGGGCCCAGGCTTTTATCTATCTCTGAGGCAGGCCCCATTATGATGTCAGAAAGCTGGCTCTGGAATCCTGAGGGCTCCACTATGACACGTGCAAAGTTCCGTCTGAACTTTATATAAGACGGTGCGGCTCAGTCAGTCACTCAGTGTTGCCTGAGAGGGCAACACTGCAACAGCCGGCCGCCAGGCTGTCTTTTTTTTGCACATTTATTTGCCTCCAGGAGGCCACAAGAGGGAGACAAGGGACTGCAAAATGGAAAATAGGCATCCACCAACTTTACAGACAACTTCTCTTTGCTCCTACAACCTCCATCCTTGCACAGTTTGTTATTCTTCCAGGTAACATAGTAACAAATCCAAATTGCTGCTCTCTTTGTAGGCAAGCAAGGGTTTGTTGCAACTGCAATTCTTACTTCTTCTTGGAAATGTAGGGACGACAGTACATTCCATCACATCCATCTAGTGTACACAGGTAGGTCCATTGTGGCGGGCGGGCTGCTTTAATGGCTGTTTGCTGTTCCCCCTACTCCACTCCACTATTTGACTGTGGTGCTGCATCAATCAATCAGTGGCTGGCTCAGGTGCAGCTCTTTAACCTACCTAAAAGGGAGGGCGGAGAGAAGACAAGGAAGGTGAATGAGCTGTTCCAATGTGAAATGCCGGAAACACAGAAACACAGAAGACACACACACACACACACACACACACACACACACACACACACACACACACACACACACACACACACACACACACAACAAGAGGTGGCAATGTATTAATTAATTGCATTTAATAAATGAGCTCATTATCACACATGACTGTACAAATGCATTGTCCAACAGGTGTTGAAATAATGGGATTAAAAGGGGAGATCCCATCAGAAAGACAAAAACAATAGCAAACACAAATAGCACTTTTGGAATCTGATTTTAGTCAACACATAAGGGAAGGGTGCACCGGTCCTGGAAATACTGCAATACCAGGTCAATGCGTGGAGTGGACAGAGCAAGCTCTATTTCCATCTCCCTGTTCTAAAAATCCATTTAATATATGGTCCCCAGATAGGGGACGTATCAGATATTAAACTGATAAGAACAGATACTACACTTGATCTTAGCCAAAAGGCCGAGAAGCGATAACCCGAGCGGCCCTTGCCTTGCCCGAGCCTGTCCCATACTGCTGTTCACCCCTTGCAGCGATTGATTCAGCCTACTCCTAGGCAATTCCATGGGGCCCTGCAGGCTCACACACATTTACAGCTACTAAGCGGGAGGGAGGTGAATAAAGGCCGGAGAGGAAGCTACACAGGATTTGCTTCTTTTGCTTGCACCACAATGCAGTGCTGAAAGAGGAGGAATCTACATAAAAACGCCTTCCTGGCAACGCCCAAATGCCCTCCTGCCATGCAGATAAACACTGGCAGCGGCAGCAAGTGCATGCCCACAGCCACCCCTTGTTCCTTCACACCTTGTATCAGCTGTAATCCAGTCCAGTCCAGTCCAGTGCTGCCTGCTGAGCAGCACTGACCAACACTGCCTGGGCCCAGGCTTTTATCTATCTCTGAGGCAGGCCCCATTATGATGTCAGAAAGCTGGCTCTGGAATCCTGAGGGCTCCACTATGACACGTGCAAAGTTCCGTCTGAACTTTATATAAGACGGTGCGGCTCAGTCAGTCACTCAGTGTTGCCTGAGAGGGCAACACTGCAACAGCCGGCCGCCAGGCTGTCTTTTTTTTGCACATTTATTTGCCTCCAGGAGGCCACAAGAGGGAGACAAGGGACTGCAAAATGGAAAATAGGCATCCACCAACTTTACAGACAACTTCTCTTTGCTCCTACAACCTCCATCCTTGCACAGTTTGTTATTCTTCCAGGTAACATAGTAACAAATCCAAATTGCTGCTCTCTTTGTAGGCAAGCAAGGGTTTGTTGCAACTGCAATTCTTACTTCTTCTTGGAAATGTAGGGACGACAGTACATTCCATCACATCCATCTAGTGTACACAGGTAGGTCCATTGTGGCGGGCGGGCTGCTTTAATGGCTGTTTGCTGTTCCCCCTACTCCACTCCACTATTTGACTGTGGTGCTGCATCAATCAATCAGTGGCTGGCTCAGGTGCAGCTCTTTAACCTACCTAAAAGGGAGGGCGGAGAGAAGACAAGGAAGGTGAATGAGCTGTTCCAATGTGAAATGCCGGAAACACAGAAACACAGAAGACACACACACACACACACACACACACACACACACACACACACACACACACACACACACACACACACACACACACACAACAAGAGGTGGCAATGTATTAATTAATTGCATTTAATAAATGAGCTCATTATCACACATGACTGTACAAATGCATTGTCCAACAGGTGTTGAAATAATGGGATTAAAAGGGGAGATCCCATCAGAAAGACAAAAACAATAGCAAACACAAATAGCACTTTTGGAATCTGATTTTAGTCAACACATAAGGGAAGGGTGCACCGGTCCTGGAAATACTGCAATACCAGGTCAATGCGTGGAGTGGACAGAGCAAGCTCTATTTCCATCTCCCTGTTCTAAAAATCCATTTAATATATGGTCCCCAGATAGGGGACGTATCAGATATTAAACTGATAAGAACAGATACTACACTTGATCTTAGCCAAAAGGCCGAGAAGCGATAACCCGAGCGGCCCTTGCCTTGCCCGAGCCTGTCCCATACTGCTGTTCACCCCTTGCAGCGATTGATTCAGCCTACTCCTAGGCAATTCCATGGGGCCCTGCAGGCTCACACACATTTACAGCTACTAAGCGGGAGGGAGGTGAATAAAGGCCGGAGAGGAAGCTACACAGGATTTGCTTCTTTTGCTTGCACCACAATGCAGTGCTGAAAGAGGAGGAATCTACATAAAAACGCCTTCCTGGCAACGCCCAAATGCCCTCCTGCCATGCAGATAAACACTGGCAGCGGCAGCAAGTGCATGCCCACAGCCACCCCTTGTTCCTTCACACCTTGTATCAGCTGTAATCCAGTCCAGTCCAGTCCAGTGCTGCCTGCTGAGCAGCACTGACCAACACTGCCTGGGCCCAGGCTTTTATCTATCTCTGAGGCAGGCCCCATTATGATGTCAGAAAGCTGGCTCTGGAATCCTGAGGGCTCCACTATGACACGTGCAAAGTTCCGTCTGAACTTTATATAAGACGGTGCGGCTCAGTCAGTCACTCAGTGTTGCCTGAGAGGGCAACACTGCAACAGCCGGCCGCCAGGCTGTCTTTTTTTTGCACATTTATTTGCCTCCAGGAGGCCACAAGAGGGAGACAAGGGACTGCAAAATGGAAAATAGGCATCCACCAACTTTACAGACAACTTCTCTTTGCTCCTACAACCTCCATCCTTGCACAGTTTGTTATTCTTCCAGGTAACATAGTAACAAATCCAAATTGCTGCTCTCTTTGTAGGCAAGCAAGGGTTTGTTGCAACTGCAATTCTTACTTCTTCTTGGAAATGTAGGGACGACAGTACATTCCATCACATCCATCTAGTGTACACAGGTAGGTCCATTGTGGCGGGCGGGCTGCTTTAATGGCTGTTTGCTGTTCCCCCTACTCCACTCCACTATTTGACTGTGGTGCTGCATCAATCAATCAGTGGCTGGCTCAGGTGCAGCTCTTTAACCTACCTAAAAGGGAGGGCGGAGAGAAGACAAGGAAGGTGAATGAGCTGTTCCAATGTGAAATGCCGGAAACACAGAAACACAGAAGACACACACACACACACACACACACACACACACACACACACACACACACACACACACACACACACACACACACACACACAACAAGAGGTGGCAATGTATTAATTAATTGCATTTAATAAATGAGCTCATTATCACACATGACTGTACAAATGCATTGTCCAACAGGTGTTGAAATAATGGGATTAAAAGGGGAGATCCCATCAGAAAGACAAAAACAATAGCAAACACAAATAGCACTTTTGGAATCTGATTTTAGTCAACACATAAGGGAAGGGTGCACCGGTCCTGGAAATACTGCAATACCAGGTCAATGCGTGGAGTGGACAGAGCAAGCTCTATTTCCATCTCCCTGTTCTAAAAATCCATTTAATATATGGTCCCCAGATAGGGGACGTATCAGATATTAAACTGATAAGAACAGATACTACACTTGATCTTAGCCAAAAGGCCGAGAAGCGATAACCCGAGCGGCCCTTGCCTTGCCCGAGCCTGTCCCATACTGCTGTTCACCCCTTGCAGCGATTGATTCAGCCTACTCCTAGGCAATTCCATGGGGCCCTGCAGGCTCACACACATTTACAGCTACTAAGCGGGAGGGAGGTGAATAAAGGCCGGAGAGGAAGCTACACAGGATTTGCTTCTTTTGCTTGCACCACAATGCAGTGCTGAAAGAGGAGGAATCTACATAAAAACGCCTTCCTGGCAACGCCCAAATGCCCTCCTGCCATGCAGATAAACACTGGCAGCGGCAGCAAGTGCATGCCCACAGCCACCCCTTGTTCCTTCACACCTTGTATCAGCTGTAATCCAGTCCAGTCCAGTCCAGTGCTGCCTGCTGAGCAGCACTGACCAACACTGCCTGGGCCCAGGCTTTTATCTATCTCTGAGGCAGGCCCCATTATGATGTCAGAAAGCTGGCTCTGGAATCCTGAGGGCTCCACTATGACACGTGCAAAGTTCCGTCTGAACTTTATATAAGACGGTGCGGCTCAGTCAGTCACTCAGTGTTGCCTGAGAGGGCAACACTGCAACAGCCGGCCGCCAGGCTGTCTTTTTTTTGCACATTTATTTGCCTCCAGGAGGCCACAAGAGGGAGACAAGGGACTGCAAAATGGAAAATAGGCATCCACCAACTTTACAGACAACTTCTCTTTGCTCCTACAACCTCCATCCTTGCACAGTTTGTTATTCTTCCAGGTAACATAGTAACAAATCCAAATTGCTGCTCTCTTTGTAGGCAAGCAAGGGTTTGTTGCAACTGCAATTCTTACTTCTTCTTGGAAATGTAGGGACGACAGTACATTCCATCACATCCATCTAGTGTACACAGGTAGGTCCATTGTGGCGGGCGGGCTGCTTTAATGGCTGTTTGCTGTTCCCCCTACTCCACTCCACTATTTGACTGTGGTGCTGCATCAATCAATCAGTGGCTGGCTCAGGTGCAGCTCTTTAACCTACCTAAAAGGGAGGGCGGAGAGAAGACAAGGAAGGTGAATGAGCTGTTCCAATGTGAAATGCCGGAAACACAGAAACACAGAAGACACACACACACACACACACACACACACACACACACACACACACACACACACACACACACACACACACACACACACAACAAGAGGTGGCAATGTATTAATTAATTGCATTTAATAAATGAGCTCATTATCACACATGACTGTACAAATGCATTGTCCAACAGGTGTTGAAATAATGGGATTAAAAGGGGAGATCCCATCAGAAAGACAAAAACAATAGCAAACACAAATAGCACTTTTGGAATCTGATTTTAGTCAACACATAAGGGAAGGGTGCACCGGTCCTGGAAATACTGCAATACCAGGTCAATGCGTGGAGTGGACAGAGCAAGCTCTATTTCCATCTCCCTGTTCTAAAAATCCATTTAATATATGGTCCCCAGATAGGGGACGTATCAGATATTAAACTGATAAGAACAGATACTACACTTGATCTTAGCCAAAAGGCCGAGAAGCGATAACCCGAGCGGCCCTTGCCTTGCCCGAGCCTGTCCCATACTGCTGTTCACCCCTTGCAGCGATTGATTCAGCCTACTCCTAGGCAATTCCATGGGGCCCTGCAGGCTCACACACATTTACAGCTACTAAGCGGGAGGGAGGTGAATAAAGGCCGGAGAGGAAGCTACACAGGATTTGCTTCTTTTGCTTGCACCACAATGCAGTGCTGAAAGAGGAGGAATCTACATAAAAACGCCTTCCTGGCAACGCCCAAATGCCCTCCTGCCATGCAGATAAACACTGGCAGCGGCAGCAAGTGCATGCCCACAGCCACCCCTTGTTCCTTCACACCTTGTATCAGCTGTAATCCAGTCCAGTCCAGTCCAGTGCTGCCTGCTGAGCAGCACTGACCAACACTGCCTGGGCCCAGGCTTTTATCTATCTCTGAGGCAGGCCCCATTATGATGTCAGAAAGCTGGCTCTGGAATCCTGAGGGCTCCACTATGACACGTGCAAAGTTCCGTCTGAACTTTATATAAGACGGTGCGGCTCAGTCAGTCACTCAGTGTTGCCTGAGAGGGCAACACTGCAACAGCCGGCCGCCAGGCTGTCTTTTTTTTGCACATTTATTTGCCTCCAGGAGGCCACAAGAGGGAGACAAGGGACTGCAAAATGGAAAATAGGCATCCACCAACTTTACAGACAACTTCTCTTTGCTCCTACAACCTCCATCCTTGCACAGTTTGTTATTCTTCCAGGTAACATAGTAACAAATCCAAATTGCTGCTCTCTTTGTAGGCAAGCAAGGGTTTGTTGCAACTGCAATTCTTACTTCTTCTTGGAAATGTAGGGACGACAGTACATTCCATCACATCCATCTAGTGTACACAGGTAGGTCCATTGTGGCGGGCGGGCTGCTTTAATGGCTGTTTGCTGTTCCCCCTACTCCACTCCACTATTTGACTGTGGTGCTGCATCAATCAATCAGTGGCTGGCTCAGGTGCAGCTCTTTAACCTACCTAAAAGGGAGGGCGGAGAGAAGACAAGGAAGGTGAATGAGCTGTTCCAATGTGAAATGCCGGAAACACAGAAACACAGAAGACACACACACACACACACACACACACACACACACACACACACACACACACACACACACACACACACACACACACACACACAACAAGAGGTGGCAATGTATTAATTAATTGCATTTAATAAATGAGCTCATTATCACACATGACTGTACAAATGCATTGTCCAACAGGTGTTGAAATAATGGGATTAAAAGGGGAGATCCCATCAGAAAGACAAAAACAATAGCAAACACAAATAGCACTTTTGGAATCTGATTTTAGTCAACACATAAGGGAAGGGTGCACCGGTCCTGGAAATACTGCAATACCAGGTCAATGCGTGGAGTGGACAGAGCAAGCTCTATTTCCATCTCCCTGTTCTAAAAATCCATTTAATATATGGTCCCCAGATAGGGGACGTATCAGATATTAAACTGATAAGAACAGATACTACACTTGATCTTAGCCAAAAGGCCGAGAAGCGATAACCCGAGCGGCCCTTGCCTTGCCCGAGCCTGTCCCATACTGCTGTTCACCCCTTGCAGCGATTGATTCAGCCTACTCCTAGGCAATTCCATGGGGCCCTGCAGGCTCACACACATTTACAGCTACTAAGCGGGAGGGAGGTGAATAAAGGCCGGAGAGGAAGCTACACAGGATTTGCTTCTTTTGCTTGCACCACAATGCAGTGCTGAAAGAGGAGGAATCTACATAAAAACGCCTTCCTGGCAACGCCCAAATGCCCTCCTGCCATGCAGATAAACACTGGCAGCGGCAGCAAGTGCATGCCCACAGCCACCCCTTGTTCCTTCACACCTTGTATCAGCTGTAATCCAGTCCAGTCCAGTCCAGTGCTGCCTGCTGAGCAGCACTGACCAACACTGCCTGGGCCCAGGCTTTTATCTATCTCTGAGGCAGGCCCCATTATGATGTCAGAAAGCTGGCTCTGGAATCCTGAGGGCTCCACTATGACACGTGCAAAGTTCCGTCTGAACTTTATATAAGACGGTGCGGCTCAGTCAGTCACTCAGTGTTGCCTGAGAGGGCAACACTGCAACAGCCGGCCGCCAGGCTGTCTTTTTTTTGCACATTTATTTGCCTCCAGGAGGCCACAAGAGGGAGACAAGGGACTGCAAAATGGAAAATAGGCATCCACCAACTTTACAGACAACTTCTCTTTGCTCCTACAACCTCCATCCTTGCACAGTTTGTTATTCTTCCAGGTAACATAGTAACAAATCCAAATTGCTGCTCTCTTTGTAGGCAAGCAAGGGTTTGTTGCAACTGCAATTCTTACTTCTTCTTGGAAATGTAGGGACGACAGTACATTCCATCACATCCATCTAGTGTACACAGGTAGGTCCATTGTGGCGGGCGGGCTGCTTTAATGGCTGTTTGCTGTTCCCCCTACTCCACTCCACTATTTGACTGTGGTGCTGCATCAATCAATCAGTGGCTGGCTCAGGTGCAGCTCTTTAACCTACCTAAAAGGGAGGGCGGAGAGAAGACAAGGAAGGTGAATGAGCTGTTCCAATGTGAAATGCCGGAAACACAGAAACACAGAAGACACACACACACACACACACACACACACACACACACACACACACACACACACACACACACACACACACACACACACACACAACAAGAGGTGGCAATGTATTAATTAATTGCATTTAATAAATGAGCTCATTATCACACATGACTGTACAAATGCATTGTCCAACAGGTGTTGAAATAATGGGATTAAAAGGGGAGATCCCATCAGAAAGACAAAAACAATAGCAAACACAAATAGCACTTTTGGAATCTGATTTTAGTCAACACATAAGGGAAGGGTGCACCGGTCCTGGAAATACTGCAATACCAGGTCAATGCGTGGAGTGGACAGAGCAAGCTCTATTTCCATCTCCCTGTTCTAAAAATCCATTTAATATATGGTCCCCAGATAGGGGACGTATCAGATATTAAACTGATAAGAACAGATACTACACTTGATCTTAGCCAAAAGGCCGAGAAGCGATAACCCGAGCGGCCCTTGCCTTGCCCGAGCCTGTCCCATACTGCTGTTCACCCCTTGCAGCGATTGATTCAGCCTACTCCTAGGCAATTCCATGGGGCCCTGCAGGCTCACACACATTTACAGCTACTAAGCGGGAGGGAGGTGAATAAAGGCCGGAGAGGAAGCTACACAGGATTTGCTTCTTTTGCTTGCACCACAATGCAGTGCTGAAAGAGGAGGAATCTACATAAAAACGCCTTCCTGGCAACGCCCAAATGCCCTCCTGCCATGCAGATAAACACTGGCAGCGGCAGCAAGTGCATGCCCACAGCCACCCCTTGTTCCTTCACACCTTGTATCAGCTGTAATCCAGTCCAGTCCAGTCCAGTGCTGCCTGCTGAGCAGCACTGACCAACACTGCCTGGGCCCAGGCTTTTATCTATCTCTGAGGCAGGCCCCATTATGATGTCAGAAAGCTGGCTCTGGAATCCTGAGGGCTCCACTATGACACGTGCAAAGTTCCGTCTGAACTTTATATAAGACGGTGCGGCTCAGTCAGTCACTCAGTGTTGCCTGAGAGGGCAACACTGCAACAGCCGGCCGCCAGGCTGTCTTTTTTTTGCACATTTATTTGCCTCCAGGAGGCCACAAGAGGGAGACAAGGGACTGCAAAATGGAAAATAGGCATCCACCAACTTTACAGACAACTTCTCTTTGCTCCTACAACCTCCATCCTTGCACAGTTTGTTATTCTTCCAGGTAACATAGTAACAAATCCAAATTGCTGCTCTCTTTGTAGGCAAGCAAGGGTTTGTTGCAACTGCAATTCTTACTTCTTCTTGGAAATGTAGGGACGACAGTACATTCCATCACATCCATCTAGTGTACACAGGTAGGTCCATTGTGGCGGGCGGGCTGCTTTAATGGCTGTTTGCTGTTCCCCCTACTCCACTCCACTATTTGACTGTGGTGCTGCATCAATCAATCAGTGGCTGGCTCAGGTGCAGCTCTTTAACCTACCTAAAAGGGAGGGCGGAGAGAAGACAAGGAAGGTGAATGAGCTGTTCCAATGTGAAATGCCGGAAACACAGAAACACAGAAGACACACACACACACACACACACACACACACACACACACACACACACACACACACACACACACACACACACACACAACAAGAGGTGGCAATGTATTAATTAATTGCATTTAATAAATGAGCTCATTATCACACATGACTGTACAAATGCATTGTCCAACAGGTGTTGAAATAATGGGATTAAAAGGGGAGATCCCATCAGAAAGACAAAAACAATAGCAAACACAAATAGCACTTTTGGAATCTGATTTTAGTCAACACATAAGGGAAGGGTGCACCGGTCCTGGAAATACTGCAATACCAGGTCAATGCGTGGAGTGGACAGAGCAAGCTCTATTTCCATCTCCCTGTTCTAAAAATCCATTTAATATATGGTCCCCAGATAGGGGACGTATCAGATATTAAACTGATAAGAACAGATACTACACTTGATCTTAGCCAAAAGGCCGAGAAGCGATAACCCGAGCGGCCCTTGCCTTGCCCGAGCCTGTCCCATACTGCTGTTCACCCCTTGCAGCGATTGATTCAGCCTACTCCTAGGCAATTCCATGGGGCCCTGCAGGCTCACACACATTTACAGCTACTAAGCGGGAGGGAGGTGAATAAAGGCCGGAGAGGAAGCTACACAGGATTTGCTTCTTTTGCTTGCACCACAATGCAGTGCTGAAAGAGGAGGAATCTACATAAAAACGCCTTCCTGGCAACGCCCAAATGCCCTCCTGCCATGCAGATAAACACTGGCAGCGGCAGCAAGTGCATGCCCACAGCCACCCCTTGTTCCTTCACACCTTGTATCAGCTGTAATCCAGTCCAGTCCAGTCCAGTGCTGCCTGCTGAGCAGCACTGACCAACACTGCCTGGGCCCAGGCTTTTATCTATCTCTGAGGCAGGCCCCATTATGATGTCAGAAAGCTGGCTCTGGAATCCTGAGGGCTCCACTATGACACGTGCAAAGTTCCGTCTGAACTTTATATAAGACGGTGCGGCTCAGTCAGTCACTCAGTGTTGCCTGAGAGGGCAACACTGCAACAGCCGGCCGCCAGGCTGTCTTTTTTTTGCACATTTATTTGCCTCCAGGAGGCCACAAGAGGGAGACAAGGACTGCAAAATGGAAAATAGGCATCCACCAACTTTACAGACAACTTCTCTTTGCTCCTACAACCTCCATCCTTGCACAGTTTGTTATTCTTCCAGGTAACATAGTAACAAATCCACTGCTCTCTTTGTAGGCAAGCAAGGGTTTGTTGCAACTGCAATTCTTACTTCTTCTTGGAAATGTAGGGACGACAGTACATTCCATCACATCCATCTAGTGTACACAGGTAGGTCCATTGTGGCGGGCGGGCTGCTTTAATGGCTGTTTGCTGTTCCCCCTACTCCACTCCACTATTTGACTGTGGTGCTGCATCAATCAATCAGTGGCTGGCTCAGGTGCAGCTCTTTAACCTACCTAAAAGGGAGGGCGGAGAGAAGACAAGGAAGGTGAATGAGCTGTTCCAATGTGAAATGCCGGAAACACAGAAACACAGAAGACACACACACACACACACACACACACACACACACACACACACACACACACACACACACACACACACACACACACACACAACAAGAGGTGG